>NW_007578480.1:0-2658 GCF_000690725.1 Stegastes partitus
GGACAAGCAGGGAGGCATGGTGACACGGAGGCAGTACGGCTGTCTGGAAATGCTCTCAGATTCACTCCAACACGCTGTGCGCCCCTGCAGCGCACTCTGCTGCGCTGTGCTCCGTCGGAAAAAAACACAAAGGCGGGCCCTGACGGGACCGGTCTGGCCGGCCGCCTGGGGCCTCACGGGACAGGCAGGGAGGCCGGGAGGCACGGAAGCAATACGGCTGTCTGGAAATGCTCTCAGATGAACTCCGACCTGCTGTTCGGCGCTGCCGCGCACTCCGGTGCGCTCCGTCGGACAATAACAGAAAGGCGGGCCCTGACAGGAGCTGACCAGTCTGCCGCCTGGGGCCGCACGAGGACGGCAGGGTCGCTGGGAGGCACGGAGGCAGTGGGGCTGCATGGAAATGCCCACAGTTTCACTCCGACCTGCTGCACACCGCTGCGGCGCGCTCCGCTGCGCTCCGTTGGAAAATAGCACAATGGCGGGCGCTGACAGGAGCTGATCAGCTGTCCGCCTGGGGCCGCACGAAGAAGACAGGGTCACTGGGAGGCACGGAGGTAGTCGGGCTGCCTTGAAATGCCTTCAGTTTCACTCCGACATTCTGTGCGTCGCCTCGGCGCGCTCCTCTTTTAAACTGGCAGCAGGTCGTAGATTATGTGTGTAGGCGTCAGGTTCTGTTAGATTTCTTAGTTTTGAGGCTTTTAATGTGTATTTATTGAAATAGTATTTGGAAGACCACATAAAAGACCACAGTTTCAATTGACTGATGATATTGGGGGGAACAAATTAGGAAATGACAGTGGCGGATTTTCTGAAGACCATGCTAACAAAAAGAGAAGTTGTCTCTTCTGTTACTACAGGAACACCAGATAATCCAGCTGGGCTGGGTGTGATTGTTTCATTCATGTTGCTTTATTTTCTTTCGTTTAGCCTTATGGTATATTTCCCTTAAATATTTAGTTGGGAGGATTGTTTATTAATTTTCAGTTTTGTGATTGTTTAGTTTTGGGGACTGTTTCTTGTTTTGTGTATAATTTTGAACCTGAATGTCCAAATTCTTTTGTATTTTCAGTTGTGCATTTTTTTGAGTTGCAAATATATTTTTTTCTTTTGAATTTGTTAGACGTTTCTTTTGAATTTGTTTGTATAATTTTGTATAATTTGTTGTTTGTATAGTTTAATGGTTTTGTTTCTTTTTGTTTAGTAAACTGAGTATTCCCCATTAATCCCCTTTCTCCCTGTTCCAGAGCTGAGCGCCACGGTGCTGGGCTAGTGCCGACGGTGGTGGTATCTCCCTTCCCGTGTGTTGTTGAAACCCTGGGTTTTTTGTTTGATCCCTCACGTGTGTGTGGTTGTGTGCATTCACCTGGCGACCGTCCCCTGGGACCCACTCCTTCCCCGTCTACACTCCCTGGTGGTAAGCCCGCTCTGAACAGCTCACTCCCTTCCCCTTTTTATTAATACAATTGTTTTTAGTGAAATTTTATTGTAATAAAGATTCATTATTGCATTATCACGGAACCACGTCTCTTGCCTCGCTGTGTAATGAACCTGTGTGCCTCTGAAGTAGCGACAGAGGTAGAACGAATCCTTGGGTGAAATTCCCAAGGTGGCGTTGTCGGGAGTTGCCGAGCCGTCAGATGAGTTTACACCTGTTCTGGCTCTAAGTGCCGCCACACTGGGTTCATCTGTCCCACTGCAAAAGGGCTCCATGGTTCCATGTTGTAAGGAAATTTGCTATACCAGTGATAGCTGTACTGATTCTCTTCTGTCTGTTCACTACATGTGTCATACCGTGTCTCGGAGCTATGATTCCACTATTCATTCCACAGTAGCACAGTATGCTCTGGTCAAGGAGGGCACTGACCCTCCTGTCGACTCATCTGACGAAGAAGACCAAGTGTAAATAGAATGTGAAGTGAAACTTCTGTGATTTCTCTTATGAAAGTCTAACAAAGTGTAAGTGAGCGACGTTTTCAAGGAATGTACATACATTCAAGAATGATTTTTTTTTCTCTATTTCTCTATTTTTATCTGTCTATCTAATAATGATCATATATAACCACATGTTCACCACACATATAATTTTTGTGTTTCTCCTCTTTGACACTCTCCAGTCATTAATCTCTCTCTCATCTTTCATGTTGCCTCCTGAGATGTTGACATGCTCCACGTGAGAGTCGCTGAAAGACAGCAGGACAATGTGGATGGTTTCCCCTAATGTCAATATCTGTCTTGGGGGGTTTTGTGCCCACATGTAAAAGCATCTGAAAACAAAGGAAATTGTAATCATAAACAGGAGGGAATGTTAGAATAATTCTGTGTTATGATCCAACTTTGTGAAAAGTATGAGAATGCTGTAAATGTCCATTGCCTCAATTTCACTTTGTTAGTGTGAGATAAGCACAAGACGTCCGTAGCGGGTAGTCAAAACACCATGCCTTAACACACACATTCGCGGGAGGTGTCACGGCCGTTGGCGCCGACTAGTGGCGGTACTCCCCCTCCCTCCTTTCCCTTCCTCCCTTTCCTCTAGGTGGGCGTGAGCGGCAGTGCAGGCGGCGCTGATGGGTTACACCTGTGCTTCATCTCCGTGCAATCAAGCTGAGGAGCCACACCTGGGTTTGACTCGCCACTTCACCCTCTTCGCCAGTACATAAA
>NW_007578480.1:2933-30655 GCF_000690725.1 Stegastes partitus
CTCTCCGGTTTCCCTCAGCTAAGTTGTTAGCCGCTAGCTTCGTGTGCTTTAGTGTAGTTTCGTATCCCTTGTTTCTGTAGTGTAGTTTATTATTCCTGATTATAGCTTCGTGTGCTTTAGTGTAGTTTCTTGTTCCTAGTGTCTCACTGAGCCTTTTTTGCTTAGTCGCTTTTTGTTCCCCGTTCTAGCTTAGCTTTCGTTTGTGTAACTTTCTATAGCCTTTAGTTTGAGTTAGCTTCATGCCTGCATTACCACTCGTGTAGTTTTAGTTTCGGTTTCCGAGTGCGTCTTTCGTTATCGTCAGTTTTAGTTTAGCTTTCCGTCTGTGGTTATACCACCAGCTTGGTGAGTGTTTTTCTTTGCCCTGCTGTAAAATAAATTATTTTATTTTTTACATCTGTCTCTTGTGTCTTGTTGCTCTGCACGTGGGTCTGTGAACTGTCCGTAACAGGAGGTTGTCTTCTGTTTTCTGTTCACTGTCTGTATATAAGAACCAATGCTTCATGCTTTTAGTTAATCACTTGTTCAGACTCTGTGCTGTGCATGTTGCTCCTTGCTGCAAGTAAAACATTGCTTTGACTTAAGGGACGACCCTGTGCATTGATTTGGAGCAGTTAGGAACCAACTGAAGAATTTTCCTAACAGTAGACATTTGGCGACATTTAAATCCTACTGATACAACATGCTCATGTCATTCTAAAACGTTCAATACGTATTCTTGCACTTTCTGATTTCGGCAGACTTGTTATCCAATATGGCCGATTGTTCCTATGACAGTATTACAATATCAGATCATGCTTTGAGTAAGCTGCAATATTTTTATAAAACTTTAATGATAGATCCCCCTAGATGGTGCTTACATAAAATGGCTCAAGGATGAAGCCTTTGTTAGTTATGTTGGGACCAAAATTGATGAATATTTTTGCACAAATACTACACAAACCACAGCTTGTATCAAATTGGATGCTTTTAAAGCCTATTTGAGGGCTTATATAAATTCTTAAACCTCTTCAAAATCTGAGGAACAGCGCAATAAAAGACGACAACAACTAGAAGAAAAGATTTTTAAAAATCTAGAGAAACATTTTTTCAGTAATCTAAATTCATTAGTTGAAAAACAGCTGTTCCTGTTAAAAGCACAATACAATAAAGAATCAGCGGACAGGGCAGCCTCCAATTTATTAAGGTTAAATCAATCTTTTTATGAACAGGGATAAAAGCCTGGGAAGATTTTAGCATGGCAAATAAAACAATTGGAAGCACAAAAAAACATAACCTCAATAATAAACACAAAAGGGGAATCAATTCTGGACCCAATTGAGATAAATAAAGAATTCAGAAATTATTATGAAAAACTTTATGATCCACAGGGGGTATCGACCCAAACACACAAAATGCATTTCTTGACACAATGACCATATCAAATATTACAGATGACCTTGAACAACACTTTGACGCCAATATCAGTGAACAGGAAATAATCAAAGTTATTGACAACATGAGCACAGGTAAAAAAGCTGGACCTGATGGGTTTCCAACTGACTTTTAGAAAACGTTTAAGGGAAAGTTAGTAAAACCAAAATTGGAAATGTTACAAGAAGCATTTATAAATGGTGACTCGCCTAATTTATATGACTAACGCATTAATTATCTTACTGCCTAAGCCTGGGAAATCTAGTAATAAATGTGAAAATGTGAGGCCAATAAGTCTGCTGAATTAATTTTTAAACATACTTTGTAAACTATTAGCAACACGTTTACAGGAGATACTTCCTTCAGTCATTCACAGGCTTTATTTTAGGTTGCCAAGGACAACATAATGTAAGGAGGGTTTTCAACATCATTCAAGGATTAGAGAAAACTACAGATACTGCCTTCCCCCCCTAGATGCTGAAAAAGCATTTGATAGGGTAGAGTGGGCTTAACTTTTCAGTTTCAACCCGCTTTGGTCTCGGACCTAAATTTAGAATAGGTACACTTACTATATTTACATCCAACTGCAGAGATTTTAACAAACAAAAACATATCCAAACCCATTTTAATTAAACGTGGATGCTGCCATGGATGTCTATTATCTCCTTTGCTATTTACTTTAGCCATGGAACCCTTTGCTGTAGCTGTATGGTCACATTTACATATAACTAGAATCACAATTGGTCAGGTAGAACGTCAGCTTTCATTATATGCAGATGACAGAATTTTATTCCTTTCTCAATTAAATATAACTATTCCTGCTTTGTTAAAACTAATTGATGAGGTTGGTCACATCTCAGGATATGCAATCAACAGATCAAAATCATCTATTTTATTGCTAGATAAAGGATAGAGAGAGTCTCCACCAGTAGTCCTTTTCACAATTTAAATACCTAAATTTACTTACTTAGGAATACACATTTTTCCAAATTTAGATTTGATTGTTCAGCATAACTATGAATCAGTAACTAAGGAAATTACAAATAGTGTCAATAGATGGATGCTTCTTCCCATGTCTCTGATTGGCCGAATTAATATTTACAAAATGACTACAATTCCAAAATTATTGTATGTTTTTCAGAATATTCCTTTGCCATGCCCTGCTGACTGGTTTAAAACATTCAAAAAAATTCCTTTTTGAATTTATATGGACAAAACAACATTCTAGAATAAGGCTGTCTTTACTCCACTTGCCTTACAATGAAGGAGGCCTAAAGTGCCCAAACATTGTGTGGTGTTATTGGGCAGCCCAGCTCAGATCAATAAGGTATTATTTTAGTATACATATACACAATCCAAATATTCCAGATACATGTACAAAATATGGAGAAGAAATAGGAACGCTGTTCGGGAATGTAGGGAAATTAAGACATTCCAGGTTTCAATAAAACAATCTGTGAAAGATGGTATCTCCAAAGACTGACCACTGGATCCATCCTTTATAATCTTAGGTTTATATCCCAAACACATACGATTTACAAAAAATCATCAGCTCTTTATTGATATTTGTCTATTCCAAGCAAAAAGGTGGATTGCGTTGCACTGGAAAAACATTAGACCAGAGCTATTCAATTCGCGCCCGCGGACCCACTTTGACTGGCCCACCCCCGACTGACCCAACGTAAGTTGCAAAAATGCATTTAAATCATATTTGCTGTGAGAGTTTTTAAAATTCCCACCCTTCCCCTTGTCCTTGAACGCACCGCTTTCAGTATCGTAGCAACGCCAGACCAGAATACTCTCTCCAAGTAAGACAACCGCGAAAAGATGTCACTGACAGGTCAGAAATGTAAAATTGACAATGAAAACCGCCGTTTTAACCCTGCCTGGACTGAAAAATAGGCGTTTATATTCCCCCAAAGACTGAACTGTAAGCCACTGAGCTTGATTTGCAATGAAAGCCTGTCAGTATTCAAAGAATATAACATTCGGAGGCACCACGTTGAGAAACACCGAGCTTTTGGGACAGCATTTCCTGAAGGGACAGAGGAGATGGCGACCAAGGTGCAGCGCCTGCTAGCATCTTATAACAGGAGTTGTTCCACATTAGTGAAGACATTTACAGCACAAGAGAGGGCCACGGCCGCTTCACTGCGAGTGTCGTGGAATTTAGCAAAGATAAAACGACCCTTCACTGATTCTGAAATTGTTAGAGACTGCATGATTGCAATATTAGACGAGGTAATCCACGACGATAAAATCAAAGCCAGTGTGACATCTGCAGTCAAAAGCGTGCCCCTATCAGACACCTCAAACATGCGCAGAATGGAAATATTAGCAACAGATGTGTTTGAGGCTCTGCTGAGCGACCTGAAAAAAGTTGAAGTAATGTCAATCGCAGTGGAAAAGTCAACAGATCGGTTTGACACTGCACAGCTGTGTGCGTATGTGCGCTTCTATGATGCTGGACACCGGTGTTTTCGCGAGGAACTGCTCTGCCATTTTCCTACGCTGCACAAATGCATCACACCTGTCACAGCAGCGATGACAGATTTAGTTGCGAAACTAAAAGACAACTTTGCCAGCCAACTGGATGGCCTATCACTCCCTACAGAGGTGATGCATTTTACCAAAGACCCATTTTCTGCTCTTGCTACAGACGACAATCTGTCCGCCTGCGCAAAGGAAGTAGTCCCTTCAGTTGACGAGGGGCAGTTCATTCTTGAACTTGTGGACATGCAGTCATCCCTATCGCTGCCCGAAGAGCTGCGCACAAATGGAGCGATCAAGTTTTGGAGTGACATAAATGTTCACCAGTTCCCAAACCTTAAGAAAATAGCTATTACTGTGCTTAACATGTTTGGCTCCAGGTATGTGTGTCCATCAAGTTTTTCTCACATGAACGCAATCAAGTCAAACCTGCGATGCTCCATGACTGATTCCACCCTGCACCATTGCCTTTGCATTGCACTGACTTCTTATGAGCCAAACGTTACTGCTATTGTTCAAAACAAAACGTGTCACTTCTCACACTGATGTTATTAAGTCAGCATTACTTTGAATATGCAGAAGAAGCTTTCATTTTACAGTTATTAAATGTTCATTTGGTGCAATTTCTTTTGTTGAAATATTTAATGCACTGCCTCAGTTGGCCTTTCTAGTTCAACAAATGCACTTTTGCAAATACATTTAAAATGCTACAGAAGACTTTACTGTTGCAAAAAGTTGTTCCACATTACTTTTTATTAAACATATGTGTGGTGAATAGATTTCTTGTTAAAAATATTCTGGTCAAGGTTTGAACCAACTGTTAAAATTTGGAATGCACTTGAATTATTTTGCTCGTCAATAAATTATGCATATAAAGCCTTTATTGTAAATTCCTTTATTTATTTTTATGATTTAGTTCAGGTGGTAGCATATTTAGAGTTAAGTCTCCAGAAATAATATAAGTAGGGGGTCTTTGGCCCAGGAGCATCTGAAAATCTTCAAATCAGGCCCAGAAGAAAACATAATTGAATAGGCCTGCATTAGACCATCGAGCACTGGACAATGGGTTTAACAGATGCTGGCTACACTTTCACTGGAACGGATTACGTACCTGCTGGGAGGAAAAAAGGACTTGTTTGAAAGCATTTGGAGGCATTTTATATTTTTTGCCGAAAACACTGGCTAATCAGAAGGAAGACGATACATAAAGACTTTTTTGTGCTGCTTGATGTATCAAGTGTCCCTGTATATTTGTCACTGTGTACTATTTGGTAAATCTGCATTTTGTGTATGAGAGGATGTTCTTTTAAATGCCGATGTCATTTATAAATGACCTAAATCACAAATATAATGTTGGAAAAAAACACTAAAACACTAAAAACTATTGAAATTACTAAACACCAGAAATTCAAAGGGCCTCTCAGCACAGAAGTTATTTCAAATTCTTAGCAACATACAGACATTAGACTCATAACACATCCACTCACTTGATGTATTCAGATACAATTTTAAGGTTTTACCTACAACTACTTCACAACATTTGAAAAAGCAGTACTTTTACTCCACTACAGGGACTCAACAGTTGTACTTAGTTACTTTTCAGACCAAGATTTGACATAAAAAATATACACTTGATGTAGCTCTTCGCTATTAAACAAACCAGCAGTGTTTAAATTAACTAAAATTAGCCCCATTTGTAAAGAGACAGTGTGAAGCGCAGTCAGTATGCATTTGTCTCCCCCTTCGAACCGCCACCTTATTGTGGTGGGGGAGTTTGTGCGCCCAAATGATCCTAAAAGCTATGTTGTCTGGGGCTTCATGCCCCTGGTAGGGTCACCCATGGCAAACAGGTTCTAGGTGACGGGACAGACAAAGGGCAGTTCAAAAACTTCTATGATGAGGATAAAATCAAGGACTGCGACGTGACCTGGTATGGCGCAGCCGGGGCCCCACCCTGGAGCCAGGCCTGGGGTTGGGGCTCGTATGCAAGCACCTGGTGGTTGGGCCTTTGTCCATGGGGCCCGGCTGGGCACAGCCTGAAAGGACGACGTGGGCCTGCCCTCCTGTGGACTCACCACCCACAGAGGGAGTCATAGGGGTCGGGTGCAGAGAGGACTGGGTGGTGGTCGAGGGGGGCTGCCTCAGCGGCCTGGTCCTCATACACAGCCTCTGGTTGTCGGGATGTGCAACGTCACCTAGCTGGAGGGGAAGGAGCCTGAGCTTGTGCAGGCGGTGGAGCGATATCGGCTAGATATTCAGCCTTACCACCACGCACAGCCTGGGCTCTGGAACCCAACTCCTGGAGAGACGCTGGACGCTCCATTTCTCTGCCCGGGGCTGGAGTGGGCTTGCTCATTGCCCCCCAGCTTAGCTGCCACGTGTTGGAGTTTATGAGAGGGTCGCATTCCTACGCCTCCGGGTTGGGGACAGGTCTCTCACTGTCGTCTCGGCCTACGGGCCCAACAGCAGTGTAGAGTACCCGGACTTCTTGGAGTCCCTGGGAGGGGTACTAGATAGTGCCCCAACTGGGGACTCCTTTGTTCTACTGGGGGACTTCAACGCCCACGTGGGCAACGAAAGTGAGACCTGGAGAGGGGTGATCGGAAGGAACGGCCTCCCCGATCTGAACCCGAGTGGTGTTCTGTTGTTGGACTTCTGTGCTAGTCACAGTTTGTCCATCACAAACACCATGTTCGAGCACAAGGGTGTCCACATGTGCACGTGGCACCAGGACACCCTAAGCCGGAGGTCGATGATCGACTTTGTAGTTGTATCATCAGACCTCAGGCCGCGTGTCTCGGACACTCGGGTAAAGAGAAGGGCAGAGCTGTCCACTGATCACCACCTGGTGGTGAGTTGGATCCGCTGGCAGGGGAAGAAGCTGGCCAGACCTGGCAGACCTAAGCGTATTGTCAAAACCCAGCAAATAGGTTATGGCAAAAGAGGGGAGACGAAGTATTGCCAGATTTAACATAAGCTTTTATCAATTAGTTAAATCAATGCTGTCAAAGTGAGGTGTGTATGTCAGTGATGTCAGTAGTGTGAGTGCAGATGTCTGGATGCCGGAATGTGATGTGGTGCGAAGTGTTATCTGATGCGCAAACCAAACCAAAATGACACCAAACCAAATCGCAAGCATGGAAGAGAGAGAGTAGGAGCTGAGGGGTTGGCCCTTTTATAGCCTGGGAGCGCTGGGCCCAAGCGTGTTAAGCAGGTAGGACCGCCCACTCAGTCTCCAGCAGTCTAGGGACCTGAGGAAACAGAGCCAAACACAGTCAATGTGCCCAACCAACAGACTAGGTGGGGCCATCACAGTATTGTGAGGGTCTGTTGGGAACGTCTAGCGGAACCCTCTGTCAGCAGGGTTTTTAACTCCCACCTCTGGGAGAGCTTCTCCCAGATTCCGGGGGAGGTTGGGGACATGGAGGCTGAGTGGTCCATGTTCTCCTCCTCCATCGGCGCTGTGGCCGCTCGTAGCTGTGGTCATAAGGTCTCTGGTGCCTGTCTAGGCAGCAATCCCCGAACCTGGTGGTGGCAGCCGGAAGCAAGCAATGCTGTCAAGCTGAAGAAGGAATCCTATTGGTCATTTTTGGCTTGTGGAACTCCTGAGGCAGCTGACGGGTACCAGCAGCCCAAGCCTGCGGCAGCTTGTGCGGTCGCGGAGGCAAAAAGTCTGGGAGGAGTTCGGGGAGGCCATGGAGGAGGACTGTCGGTCGGCCTCGAAGAAATTCTGGCAAACCATCCGGCGCCTAAGGAGGGGAAAGCAGCTCTCCACCAGCACTGTCTACGGTGCTGGTGGAGACCTCCTGACCTCGACTGAGGAGGTCGTCGGGCGGTGGAAGGAATACTTCGAGGGTCTCCTCAATCCCGCCGTCATGTCTTCTGAAGAGGAAGCAGAGACTGTGGACTCAGAGGCGGACTCATCCATCACCCGGGCTGAAGTCACCGAGGTGGATAGAAAGCTCCTCGGTGGAAAAGCTCTGGGGGTGGATGAGATCCGTCCTGAATACCTTTAGTCTCTGGATGTTGTGGGACTGTCCTTGTTGACACGTCTCTGCAACACTGCGTGACGGTCGGGGACAGTGCCTCTGGATTGGCAGACCGGGGTGGTGGTCCCTCTGTTTAAGAAGGGGGACTGGTGTCACGCCCGCTGCCGCTAGGGCCAGGTAGCGGCAGTCCTTTCTCTCTCTCTCTCCCTTTTTTCCTCCTTTCTCTCTCTCCCTCTCCTCTAACTAGGTGGGCGTGAGCTGGTGATGTGCATGAAGAGAGCGGGCAGGTGATCTCAATCCGCTGATTACGCTGGTGTGCGTTTGCCGCAGCTGCGTCTCATCATGAGACCAGCATTTAAGCCACGACCAGACCACAACTGCCTGTCTGCCGTGTCGTGTTGCATCGCGCATGAGTCTCTGAACCAGTCCGCAACAACTGGAGGGTGTGTTCCATCTACAGAGGGATCACTCTCCTCAGTCTCCCCGGAAAAGTCTATTCCAGGGTACTAGAGAGGAGGATCCGACCAATAGTCGAACCTCGGATTCAGGAGGAGCAGTCTGGTTTTCGTCCCAGTCCCTGCACACTGGACCAGCTCTATACCCTTCATTGGGTGCTTGAGGGCTCATGGGAGTTCGCCCAACTAGTACACGTGTGCTTTGTGGATCTGGAGAAGGCGTTCGACCATGTTCCTCGTGGCATCCTGTGGGGGGTGCTTTGGAAGTATGGGGTAGGGGGTCCTCTATTAAGGGCTGTCCGTTCCCTTTACAACCGCAGCAGGAGCATGGTTCGCGTTGCCGGTAGTAAGTCAGACCTGTTCCCAGTGCGCGTTGGCCTCCGCCAGGGCTGCCCTTTGTCACCAGTACTGTTCATTGTTTTCATGCTGTTTGCAGATGATGCTGTTCTGTTGGCTTCATCAAATCAGGACCTTCAGCGTGCCCTGGGGTGGTTTGCAGCCGAGTGTGGGGCGAGCGGGATGAGGATCAGCACCTCCAAATCAGAGGCCATGGTTCTCGACCAGAAAAAGCTGGCTTGCCCTCTCCGGGTCCGTGGAGAATCCTTGCCTCAAGTGGGGGAGTTCAAGTATCTCAGGGTCTTGAGTGAGGGGTGGATGGAGCATGAGATTGACAGACGGATCAGTGCGGCATCTGCAGTGTTGCGGTCGCTGTAGTGGACCGTCGCAGTGAAGAGAGAGCTGAGCAAGGGAGCAAAGCTCTCGATTTACCAGTCAATCTACGTTCCTACTCTCACCTATGGTCATAAGATCTGGGTAATGACCGAAAGAACAAGATCGCGGTTACAAGCGGCCGAAATGAGTTTCCTCCGCAGGGTGGCTGGGCACTCCCTGAAAAATATGTTTAGATATATTTTTTCTCTGTTGTAAAGTATAAAATATTTTCATAATCATCAAAGATGTACAAAGGTGCCAGCTAGGTACAGTTACATGATTAAAAAAATAGTAATAATCACACTAGTGTAGAAAAACAAAGCACCACCGATTCACAAAACCCATCATGTACAAACACATACACAGAAAATGATATAAAGAAAGAAGCAGGAATTAACAGTTTGGGACAGTGTAGTATTACAACATTAAACAGGAGGCCCAACGAACTACAGAAACATGCTAATTATCCTCACTGTTAAAAAGCTGCGGCGTCTTGGTCACATACGATGCTGACCGATCAGCCTGGAAGTCAGTGACGTGATTAAGGCTCTCTGGGTGCCGAGGACCTAAACTGACCTGCTGCTCTGGTAGGCTGAGGAACCAGTTGAGGTGGCTCGGGCATCTTTTTCGGATGCCTCCTGGACGTCTCCCTGGGGAGGTTTTCCAGTTGCGTCCCACCGGGAGGAGGCCTCAGGGAAGACCCAGGACACGTTGGAGAGTTTATGTCTCTCGACTGGCCTGGGAATGCCTAGGGGTCCCCCCGGAAGAGCTGGAGGAAGTGTGTGCGGATCGGGAAGTCTTGGCGGCTCTGTTCAGGCTGCTACCCGACTCCAGATAAGTGGAAGGAGATGGATGGATGGATGGATGGATGGACTTTTATTTGTGACTATTTCTACTTCCACTTAAGTAAAGGATAGAAAGAATTCTTCAGTAATTCACAGCCTCTATTTTAAGGAAAATTTGATAATAATAGTGCAGATTCTGAACTAATCTCCGCCCTGATGGAGTTGAGGCTTCACAGCAGTTGTCTTGGTCTGTGGACACCCACTCTGCTGTGGAGGAGTCAGAGGGTCTGACAGTAACGGCCATAAACCGAGAGAGCAGCGCCACTTACAGCTGTTGGCGCTGCACATAAAATTAGATGCTCAGACAGTCGTGACAGGCAACTGGGAGAAACACTGCAGGAGATGGACCCAAGTTGCAGCAGCAGCCTTTACTTTGGTAGGAAGGAGAATGTTTATGTGTCTAACGTAGTGTTTTTGCTGCAGGATAAGACTGATTCAGCCTGTGTGAGTTTATTGTCAGTCTTTACTTCGTTGTGTTTCTTCTTCGTGTGTGTTCAGGAAGCTGCACCAGATGCAGTAAAGCGGTGCTCGGTGCAGGGACAGATTGTAGGGCGATGGGACAGTTGTTCCATGACGCATGCCTCACCTGCAGTGTTTGCAGTGAGTTCACATAAAATGAATGTGTGTAAAATGTTTTTTACTGCGTTTGTCATTGTCAGTGTCAATTATGCTTTCTGGTTTTACCTGCCAACTGTTGCATACTTACAATGACTTTATCTTCCCACTGTTTATTGCTGCACTTCTTTTACTATTTTTATTGTTTATTTTCAACTTTCACCACTGTGCTTTTTAGTCTTTGCTTGTTTGTGATTTTCTTGTTCACCTAAATCACTCTGAATTTTGTTAAGAATAATATAGCTCAGGTAAAGTTGGTACAATTATGCATACAATTATGCATGAATGAATGTATGAATGATGCATATTAGATCAAACACAGAATGGCTACAAAAAGATGCAAAATATCTCAGATGTTCACAAAATGACTCAAAATTTGCAACAACATGATGCACAATTACAAAAATATGGCATACATTGTCCAAAATTAAATGTAAACAACCGTAAAGAATGAGACACAAAATGACCAAAATGGGACAAGATTTTCTCCTCTTTTTTTTGTCTCTTTAGAGACAAGGTCCTGCAGGCTCGGGGGAAATCGTACCACCCGTCCTGCTTTCTCTGTGTCATCTACAGACAGAAGCTGGAGGGTCAGAGCTTCGCTGTGGACTCAGACTGCAGGATTTACTGCGTCAGCGACTACCACAGGTGAGCGTCTCCTGCAGGACAATGGGCCAAACCCTTTTTAGTTCACATGTAGAAGAAAGAAAAGGGGAAACCCTGGTTCTCTCAGGCTACACTGAGATGAGCCACACCCACAGCCACTGCATGCTTCAGTTTCTGTGACCTTTTCATTGAGACTTCTTCTTGGTTTCAGGGTCCAGGCGCCCTGCTGTGCCGCCTGCAGGATGACGATATTGCCAACAGAAGTGAGCCTCCGGTGCATTTCCCAACAGGAACCATAGCAAATTCAGCTCGATGAGAAATGTTTCTGATCATTTCCCTCCGTTTGTTGATTGTATCTGCTTTTCTTGTTTGTGCAAACCACCTAATTTAGTAACAATTATATAGAATGATTCATATTAGATTAGATATTGAATGGCTACAAAGAGATGCAAAATAACCAAAGTATGGTGCAAAATGACCAAATGAAATGTAAACAACTATAAAAGAAAAAGAAAAGGGTCAAAATGAAACACAATTTGACCAAAATGGGACAAGAATTGTCCAAAATTTAACCATGTAGACAAAAAATTATTCTTTGCA
The DNA here is from genome assembly GCF_000690725.1 of Stegastes partitus. Classification (NCBI taxonomy): domain Eukaryota; kingdom Metazoa; phylum Chordata; class Actinopteri; family Pomacentridae; genus Stegastes; species Stegastes partitus. The sequence continues at coordinate 14,658 of NW_007578480.1, forward strand.
TGTTTGTGCCTACTTTTTATAGAATGGTTCATATTAAATTAGATGTAGAACAGCTTCAAAGAGATGCAAAATATCTCAAATCTGACCCAAATTGACCTTAACAAGACACAAAAGATGTTGCAACAAAATGCAAAAGAAGGCAATATGGCTCAAAATGGTGGTCTAGTACACCACTGTGTACACAGTCCAGTGCAGCGAGGAATGCCAAGATCTGTACATCGGGGAGACTAAACAACCGCTCTAACACCCATATAAGGAGGGGGAGGAGCAACAAACCCCCAATTGAAACCGAAACTCAGATGTTAATGGCTCCTTTAAGATATAAGTATCTGGAACTCCCAACTAGTCAGTCAGAACTGATGAAGCCTCTTGGATGAGAGGTGAAACGTCTTCAAGGAACTCAAGCAAGTCCAGTTGCTACAATTAATCTACCATAACTGCAGTGGAGAAGTTAACCTCACTTGAGCACAGCAGCCTTTACTTGTAACTGTAACATTTTGTACAACTTCTTAATAAAGTGACTGCATGCAGTTTTAAACGTTGTTGTGCTCTCTATTTATTATTTTTTGCCCAAAAAATTATTTAACTCTTGACAACAGGACTCTTGCTTTGTTTAAGTGTACAGATGGCATGGTCTGTCTTCTTCAGAAAACAAGTGGAGCGCAAAAGTGCATGGACTCGAGCCCTTGGTTTAAACGTAGTGAATTGGAGTTTGATAAGGTCAAATAAATGATTGTTTGGCTGTGGGAGATTTGATCACAGGGCATTTAGTGCAAGTGGATCAGCAGCAGCAGTCTGGACCTTCTCTAAAATACAAACTAACTTCCCAGGATTGCTCACAACCTCCTCATCTTATTCTTCTGGGCCTCAGCAGCTTGTAAATGTGGGGCACCTTTGCAAACCAAACACATACGTATACATATACATAGATAGACATAGATGCACATAAAAAGTCTTTAATTTTAAACTGAAACCAGCACCTATTTTACAAATCCGGCTCTATACCTTGTTAACCTGCATGTAACTTTACCTTTTAAAGTTTTGTGCTTTGATTAGAGTGAAATTTTGTTTTTGCAGATAACTTTAAGACATGCATTTTTGACTAAATATTTTTTTCAAGGCAAATGAAAATGTAGTGTAATGTTTGGTAACAGGAGGGGTCTTGATGATTCATAAGGTGGCAACAGATCAGAAATGTGTTTTGGCCCTAAAACTTTAATTGCTTAAAAAACAAAAAGCACTATTTAAAATGAGTTCTTTAGTGGACAGCCTCCTTCAGCCAAAAAATAAAAAATAAAATAAAATAAATCTTTGACCCGTTGACATCTTGCAACACTGGGATGGTTGTTGCACATGCAACCTTACCTCCCGGACTTTCAACCACCAACCACCTATGAAACTGCGACTTATCCTGCAATTATGTTGTGCTTTGTCCCAACATTACAGCTTTGCATCTGTGCATTTGCTGCTTTCATGTTTTAGGCAATTAAAGATTATTTACATGTTTTACTCCGCTGGGCCATATTTGGAAAAAAAAAAAAAAAAGGCAGCTTCTTCTTCTGCCGACATGCTGATGGATAGCAAAGATTTTTCTTCTCTACGTGGTAAGGTGAGCATGAAACGCACCGCAGCGCCACCTTGTATTCACACTCGGTGCTGCCGCAGACTTCTGTCCCGGAACTGTGGAAGTCAAAAGAAGATAAACGCTGATTGAAATGGCGTCAGTCGCGGTCCATGGCTGGGCTCTGTGCACCGCGTCTCTGCTCAACTTTGCGTTTGTTTTCATATCTGGTGCAGACTTCATTCAGTTCGTGTCATTTCGAGCCATTTACCACAACATCACCGGAGAGACGACGCTGTGCCAAGGTAAGCTGCCGTAAGAGCTGCGGGCAGGCGGCCAAGCAGAGGTTAGCTAACCCTGGACGAGTTATAAATACTACTGATTAGACACGTATTGTCCTTGTTTACTGTAAATGGACGGCTTTTAGTTAACAAAAATTCTAACGAGTCACTACAAGGGTCTTTAGTTCCATGATATCATACACACCTTTAAAGTTTATAAACTTTGGTAATAACTGTGTGAACTATTGATATTACACTTTTAGGCCAGTAGGTGTCACTGCCCGGCTAGCTCAGTCGGTAGAGCATGAGACTCTTAATCTCAGGGTCGTGGGTTCGAGCCCCACGTTGGGCGACAACATTTTTTTCCCCTCTCTCTGTCTAGTGAGACAGTTGTATGTCTCTTTACCATACTCTACTTCCATAGACTGTCCAGTGGAAAAAAACAATACACATTTAGGTGGTTATTTATGCAATATTGCAGTAAGATGAGCCTTTATTAATTCAACAGTGTGGAAATTTACATATGTGGGGAGCTCAGATTTTTCCATATGTGTCAGCACTGAAAAACTGTCTTGCTTTGTTTTGGTGCAATTTCAACACATTCAAAGCTGTGAATTATGAATACACATCTAAAAACTCTTTGCAATATGAATCTTTCTGCAATACAAGTATCTGCGCAGTTTCAGTGTTTTTGTACTTAAGAACAAATCTGTGTAATATAGATACAATCTGTGCAATACTAATACTTCTCTATCAGTAATTACTACTCATGAAAGAATCTATGCAACACCATTATTATGTACAATATCACTTTATCCACATCCAGAGGAATTTGGACAGAAAGAATTACTACTTATGTCTGTTTTTTGTTTTTGTTTTTGTTTTAAATGTTTTTCTTATCCACTTCGCTGCTGTGACCATGCAAACTTCCCCACTATGGGATTAACAAAGACTCATGGCATCATCTTGTATTGTGTCTTAGAAATGCAGATATTGCACAGATGATGATACAGAAAGTAATGATATTGCACATGATTATTCTGTATGTAAAAAAATGCTTATATTACACAGATTTATCTATTAGCAAGAAAATGCTTATATTACACAGATTCTTGTAAATGTTGAAAAAAAACTTAGATTGTACAGAGACTTTTCAAATGTACAAAGTAGTTATAACACACCAATTTAAATATATCAGTTTTTCTATGTGCAGTCCATCAAAAGCATTGCTGGTTGTAAAGTTAGAATAGATAATACATTCTTTGCATATTTCAACTACAGAAGTTTCATGGCGATAACTGTTAATTAAAAATATCACTCTACACCGCATTCCAAATTATTATGCAAATTGTATGAAAGTGTCATAAAGATTAAATTTTTTAACTTTTCAATTAAACCCATGGACGGTATTGTGTCTCAGGGCTCTTTGGATCACTGAAATCAATTTCAGACACCTGTGATAATAGTTTGCCAGGTAAGCCCAATTAAAGGAAAAACTACTAAAGAAGGACATTCCACATTATTAAGCCGAACACCATTTTCAAGCAATATGGGAAAGAAAAAGGATCTCTCTGCTGCTGAAAAGCACGAAGTAGCTGAATGCCTTGGACAAGGTATGAATGTCTTAGATATTTCACGAAAACTTAAACAACCCTGGATGGTCCAGATGGATGGAGTAGTGGATGGTTGGTGTACAGCCACTATGTCCCAACAAGGCTGTGAAGTCAGCAAGAACATGGCGGAGTCATGATTTGGGCTGAAATCATGGGCAGAGAGCTGGTCAGCCCCTTTAGGGTCCCTGAAGGTGTGAAAATGACCTGAAAAGTATGTGGAGTTTCTGAATGTCCACTTTCTTCCATGATGCAAAAAGAAGAACCGTGCTTTTTGTTACCAAATTATCTTCATGCATGATAATGCACCATCTCATGCTGCAAGGGATATCTCTGCATCATTGGCTGCTATGGGCATAAAAAGAGAGAAACTCATGGTGTGGCCCCCATCCTCCCCTGACCTCACCCTTCTGAGAACCTTTGGAGCATCCTCAAGAAAAAGATCTATGAGGGTGGGAGGCAGTTCACATTCAAACAGCAGCTCTGGGAGGCTATTCTGACATTGTGTAAAGAAATTCAAGCGGAAACTCTCCAAAATCTCACAAGTTCAATGGATGCAAGAATTATGAAGCTGCTATCAAATAAAGGATTCTATATTAAAATGTAACGACATGTTAAGATGTTTTTGACTGAAATAGCTTTTGATTTCAGTAAATATGACCTCCTAATGCTGCAAATTCAACAAATGACCATTTTCAGTTCTTTACAGCCTATAAAATGTTTTGGAACTCTGTTATGCATAATAATTTGGAACAGTGCATTTTAAGTTTTTTATTTTTGAAAAAAATACTGCTATCATTGGGAGGTTTGTTCAATAACATTTGAATTATACTCTAACATTTGATGACTTGAAAATTATGCTGACTGTCATTTGCATCAACTATTTAGGAAAATCAAAGAAAAATATAATTTGCATAATAATTTGGAACTGTTGGGTTTTCCTGTAACCTTAATTTAAAGAAAGAAAAACTTTGCAACAACTGTAATAAGCTGATGTGTGCTTGATTTGTGTGCAGGCCATAATACTAATAAAGGAAGGAAAAGAAGAATATAAATTAATATAATTTGTAAACAATTAGATACTGAAGTTATTCCATTAGGCTCTTTATAAACTCTTTTAAACACACTGAGCAAAGAGATCAGAGTGGCTTAGAGGAGCTACTCTGATACCCCTTTTCCACCCAGAAGCACCAGGTGCTAGTTCCGTGCTGGTGCTAGGGCCAGTGCTTAGTTAGTTCCAATCTAAGAACCAGTTGCTTTTCCATTGACAAGGAGCCAATTTAGAGCCACAACATACATCACTGCATACCCGTTTACCGAACAATGCTCGCGCCACACAGAAGTCCACACAGGACTCCAGACTAACTTTTTTACCAGTGTGACCAACTTTCTCATTTGTTCGCACTTCTCACCTTGTTACAGGCAAAACATATGACTTGCTGATCATTTTCTTATCGATAGACGCTACAATTTATGATGTTCCCCAAACGCCCCACATAGCAGGCTGCAGTAGCTGCTGTTGGTGGCTAAGGTGCTCAGACTGATGTGTGACCAAAAATGACTCTACGAGCGGGATAAACAGCGCACGTAGGTGCGCTACGTTTTTCATGAGAAGACCGCATTTCTAAGCGTAAATACCACAAAGTACTGTTTTCCATCACTGTGGTACTGCTGGTGGGACACAATTGTACTGGCTTTCAGGGCGCAACAGTTTGTGCAAAACTTCCATGTGTCCCTGGACTCATTCCAATACATTTGTGATCGGACCAGGGACGTCCTGGCGAAAAACAACACAAATCACAAAGCTTTTGTGTCTCATTCATTCATCGGTCTCGGTGGTCACAATAACCCTGCCCTCAGCCCCTGACGTACTCGGTGCTTGGCTCTGGCCCAGCAAAGAGTTGGTGCTTGTTAAGCACCAATTTTGAGAGCCTGGAGCCGGTGCTTAGGTGGTGGAAACACAAAGAGCTGGTGCTAAGTCAGGCAGTAGCACGGAACTAGCACTGGAACCAGTTTGGTTGTATGAGAAGCTGAAGAACCGGTTCTCAGCTAACGACCCTGCTTCAGTGTGGAGAGGCCTTCAACACATCACCAACTACAGGAGACCATCCCCCCTGCTGAGGCAAATAAAGACCTGGCTAACAACCTCAACTCCTTCTACTGCAGGTTTTAGAGGGGCACATTCACACCTCTCACCCTCCACAGCCCACATCTCACCCACAACACAACCACACCAACAACCCCTGTCACACCTCAGACTGCACTCTAAACTGCCCCCCCGTCACACTCAGTGCATGAAGACAAACTGAGCCGCCTCTTACAGAGGCTGAAAATCCGGAAAGCACCAGGCCCAGATGGAGTATCACCCTCCTGTCTGAAAGCCTGTGCTGACCAGCTGGCTCCAATCTTCACCACAATCTTTAACAGGTCCCTGGAGCAATGTGAAGTCCCCTCTACTTTCAAACATTTCACAATCAAACCGGTTCCCAAGAAACCCTCCATCACAGGACTGAATGACTACAGACCAGTGGCTCTGACATCTGTGGTCATGAAGTTGTTTGACAGACTGGTGTTGAGCCACCTGAGGTCCATAATAGGTCCCCTGCTGGACCCTCTTCAGTTTGCCTATTGGGCAAACATGTCAGTGGATTATGAAGTCAGTCTGGAGCTGCACTACATCCTGCAACATCTAGATGGCTCTGGGAGTTATGCAAGGATCCTGTTCATGGACTTCAGCTCGGCCTTCAACACCATCATCCCTGGAATCCTGTCCACCTCCTCAGTGTGTCTCCATCCATTTGTCAGTGGATTACCAGCTTCCTGACAGACAGGAGTCAGCAGGTGAGGATGAGGACATTACCTCTACAACCAGGACTGTCAGCACTGGTGTCCCTCAGGGATCTGTCCTGTCTCCTATTCTCCCTCTACACCAATGACTGCACCTCCAAGCACCCAGCTGTTAAACTCTTGAAGTTTGCAGACGACACTACAGTCATTGGCCTGATCCAGGATGGTGACGAGTCTGCATATCAGCAGGAGGTTGAGTGGCTGGTGTTTTGGTGCAGCCAGAACAACATGGAGCTGAACAAGCTCAAGACTGTGGAGATGAGAGTGGACTTCAGGAGACAGCCTTTGCCAATGCTCCTCCTCACCATCAGCAACAGCCCTGTGTCAGCTCTAGAGTCCTTCAAGCTCCTGGGGACTACAATCACCCAGGACCTGAGGTGAGAGAAGAACATCTGCTGCATCCTCAAAAGACTCAGCAGAGGATGTACTTCCTGCGACAGCTGAGGAGACACAGTCTGACACATCAACTGTTGATTCAGTTCTACACTGCCGTCATCGAAGCTGTCCTGTGCAGCTCTGTCACTGTGTGGTTTGGAGCAGCCATACTGCAAAACAGAAACAGACTGCAGCGCACAGCTGAGAAGATCATCGGAACCCCCCTTCCCTCTATCCAGGAACTGTACTCCAATAGAACCAGAAAGAGGGCAGGGAACATCATCACAGACCTCACTCATCCTGGTCATAAACTGTTCTCCAGGTAGGATTTGATGTTGGGCATGAAGACAGCAAAGGTTTAATTTGGGTATATGGAATTGTGTGAATAAAAAAACTGAGACATTTTCTCAACAGATATTTCACCAACAAATGTTAATAATATTTTGTGTCAGATCTTTTGCGCAACACATGCAGCTCAAAGTGCTTTAATATTCAAATTAAAAATGAAAACAATGAAAAAACAATAACAGTAAAAGCAGTCAGTAACAGTGAAAAGCAAGCAGGTGTATATCAGATGAAATAACAAATATTGTAACTGGTGGTGCTAGAAGAAAGCTAGATTTTAAAAAGATGTGCCTGGTTTTAAAGTTTCAAGAGAGCCTGCAAATTGTGTTCTATGTGTAGACAAAAACAAACTAAAAATATAATTTCTTGTTAATCATCTTATTCGATTTTTTTTTGTCTCACCTAATAGCTTGATATTGAACTTAATGCTTTTGTTTTGTTTTGCTTTGACTTCAAAACTGAACATGCTGTTTATTTTGCACGTTCAAATACCCTGAATTTTGACCTTGGTTATGCAGGAGCAGGAATAATTTGAGCCCTGTGTTGTGACTTACCCTGAGTAGAAGCACAAACCTTTTCCAGAGACATGAAACACAGCAATTGTTCAGTAATAATTTATATTACATTTTGTCTGAATTCAGCACATTCAGTCATTCAGTTTGGCTCCAGAGGACGAAGCGGTTCGAGGATTATTTATCATATTGCTGTTGCATTGTTAACGCTTGAGTGCTTGTGAACACTGCTGGTGTGTTCTCAGTGGCTCATTGGCAACACTGCTGTTGTCCTACTCCTGAACTCTTATGAACAGTTTCTGTTCTCTGTATAATGTGTTGATATGGATTTACACTAGTTGGAACGGTGTAATGTGCACATACGGTTTAGTGCAGGCTATTAAATTAAGTATACAGTATGTCACAAAAGTGAATACTACAAATATTTTATTATATCTTTTCATGAGACAGCACTGAAGAAACTACGCTTTGCTACAATGTCAACTAGTCAGTAAGGCCGCAACAATTAGTCGACAACGTCGACAATAAAAATTCATCGACTCGAAATTTCATTGTCACCGCGTCGCATTATAAACGTCCTGTAAGGGCTTTGATAACAAAACACTGCACCAGGCATCTTAACACCGTCCTTACCAACAATAGCTTTCCAGACAGTATGAGAAGTCCCAACTCTACGCAAATGACTGCAATGCACCACAAGAAATGCTGGGGGCAGTACTGTCACTATTTGCAGCGTCTGTGTTCTCAGCCAACGAAGAACAACTCAAGACCGATGGCGAAGCAAGCTGAGAAGGGTCAGAGTGACGTCAAGATGAGGCCTCATCTTTCCTAAGTTTGGGAATACAGTCGTGACTCAATAATCCAACACTAAATGTAAAACCTTCTTTTCTGTCGCATAGTAAGGCTGTCGGATTGTCAAGACGGAGGTCGAGATACAAGGAGGGCTTGATGCTTCAAGGGTGATTTGTTGTTAATATTTAGTCTTTATAGTTGTTGTAATACCTTGTGTATTGGTAAAACACTACGCATCGCTGGATTTCACGCCTAATTGACTGGTGCAATTGTGCACATTCCGGCCAATTCCAGTGCACCCCCGGGGTGAAAGTGGCCAAAACACACAGGCGGTACTTGTATGCTGATGCCAGTTTAGTTAGCGGTCACAGTTCTGTTTCCAGCCATTGATGGCAACAACGGCGGCAGCGGTGGGAGAGTGGCGGGCAAGATATGCTCCATCGTTACCATCCGTGTTTAATTCCTTAAACACTGACCACGCTTGCTGTGTGTGACGTTGTTGTGTCCTCTTCTGCACATGTGGGACGCTTTTGGGTCGTATGAAGTTCACACAGCAGATCACCTACAACTCGCATTTAATTGGAAATGTGAACGAACTTGCAAAAAATTGTATTTCACAAAAAACAGAATTGATCATTAAGTCCTGCAGTCTGCAGTCAATCTGTCGGATTAAGTCAGATAATATGACTTATGTCACAAATATCCTTATTTGTGACATAAAATGTCATGTCAGAGTTGGAATCCAAGGCTGTCGGTATGTTAAGGCTATGGGTTCCGTTCAGATTGTGAAGGGTCGGATTATCAAGTCACGACTGCATTTCAAGTTTAATAAAGTGTCAAAACAGGTGAAATGTGCAGTCTGCCACGCAGAGTTGGCATACCACGGCAGCACGACAGTCATGCATGAGCATCTGAAATGAAAGCACCCCGGAGTCATGGCTCCCAGCGTTCCAGATGGGTAAATTAGCATTAGTATGTATTTTTGTTTACCTTGCGAGAAACAGGCTACGTACTTCAGGATGACATTAATCATTTCGAGGCCATTTCATGAAAACTAATGTGTTACGTGCAATACAACGCTAAATTATAGAAGTGTACAGCTTCCCTGACAGTGCTAACATTAACTGTAACCATTTTTTAAGGTCACAAAGACACACAAAACAAGAAGCCTACTGCTTCGGCAAATGTAATCATTTATTAAGACGACAGCAGCACATGCTAACATCATTAAAATGTAGCGGGTCTCAGTCAGTCGGCTTAAAAATGGTTACAGTTAGTCCCAAAGTATCTGATTTTTCCCCCAACTTCACCTACCGAGCCTAGGTTTTAGCTCTGTGGGTTGAAGTATCAGACTAGGCCTATATACTGTTTGGTAACATTGAAACAGTTAAATGGATTAATTCACTTACTATGCATGTGCTGTGGTGTGGTAGCCTACATTTTCCGATAACTAATTTAGCCTCATTTTCTGTTTCGATTTTGCCATTTTAGAAATTCAAGGCGAAGACAGGCTCTTGCACCTCATTTTGTACAATGAAAAAAATGTTATTTTATTTTTTTTCTTCTTGAGCTAAATTCTGTATTGTTTGGATATAACAATACAGCAAAGTTTGGATGTGTTAAAATAAATAAGAGTAAGCTTTTCAACTTAAACTTCATATTCAACTGGTTCAGGAATCATTCTTTTAATTTACTTAAGGACATTATGTTGTGTTGTGACTGACTGGAAATACAGGTGACATTCATGGGATGCAAATTTACAGAGTGGGGTAAAACTTGCACTGGAGCCTGTAAAAAGAGCTGCGTCAACAGGAAGCATAGATACAGGGCGTGACAGAAATAACCGGGACTAATCGAAAAAATAATAGACAGATTAGTTGACTACTAAAATAATCCCTTGTTGCAGCTCTACTAGTCAGTGTACAGCTTGTATAATGTGTAAATTTACTATCCCCTCAAAATAACTCAGGACGCAGCCATTAATGTCTATACCGCTGGCAACAAAAGTGAATACACCCCCAAGTGAAAATGTAAAAAAAATGAAAAGATATAATAAAATATTTGCAGAAATGTGAAGGGTATATTCACTTTGTGATATAGTGTATATGCACAACTACCTCTTATTCATTGTCTGAAATGTGCAGCTTGTTGTTTTGTGTTTTTCAGTGTTATACGTGAACTTAAAAACCCAATTCAAACCCAATAAAAGTCAGTTAACAATACTGAAACACCTCCTCTGGTTCCCCTGATTCACCCACTCTGTAGACTCCATGTCGTGGTCGGAGGCCCTGCAGGACGGCTCAGTCCTCAGGTCTCTTGTGGTGGATCTGGGACTCCTGGTTCTGTTCACCACACAGCACAGTCTGATGGCCTGGTCTCCGGTCAAACAGACCCTCCAGTCAGTGTTCGGGTCCCTGAACAGGACGGCGTACTGCTTCTCTACTGCGCTGGCACTTCAGGTACAGCAGCACACACCATAATTACGTGTTGCTTCCTTTAACTGCCTCACGTACTTCAGACTTTTTTCTTTTACCTGTGTTAGATTTTGATGCGATACTGGCAGCCTGTGACCAGCGCCCCGTGTCTGTGGTCGGTTCGTCATGCACCCTGGAGCATCTGGTTCCCTCTGCTCTGCTTCACGCTGCACTTCCTCTGTTGGGCGATCATCTGCAGCATCCTCATGATTTTTGATTACCCAGAACTGCTGGGCATCAAACAGGTAGGAAGCACATGCAGAGGTGTAGTTCTGCACCCAGAGGTCGGAAAGTCAGAGCTGATACAAAAATGCTATGAACCTATGAATACGAAGACACAAATCTCACCCTGTCCTCTCTCAGGTGTATTACGAGTGTCTCAGTTTAGGTGACCCCCTGTCTCACAAGTCACCTGGTGGCCAGCGACTTCTGTCTCACCTCCGCCACCCAGTGTGCCTGGAGATGGGCGTCGTGCTGTGGCTTCTGCCGGCCTTATCCCTGGACAGGCTGCTGCTGGCGGGGACGCTGTCGGCCTACCTGGTCCTGGCACACTCTCTGGACAAGCAGGACTTATCCTACCTCTGTGTGCAGGTTAACAGCAAGATGCAACTCTTTGCAGAGCCACACCAGGACGACGGCAACCACAAGGAGCAGTGAGGTCGGGGTCACTGTTATTTAAATCTGTCTCGTCATTTGCCAGAAATATTGTGTCAAAACTGACTTGAGGGGGAGTCTTCGTAATCCTCTGAGAGGCTGATCTATGCTGTTTGTGTCATTTTGAATGTAGTTTTAGAAAGAGGAGAGTTTTATTACAATACTTTAAATCACAAACACCTCCTCGTACAAATAGAGAGCTATTACTGTTTCCAAAAGGTGTCTCTTGTTGCTGCAACACTACGTTAACTGCTTCAAATTTGAATTAATTTAAGAGGTAAAATTAGTACAATATAGATTCAAAACAAGTTTGCAATGAAACCCTCCAAATGATCCTTTCTCGACTCCACTGAGTTGTTTTTGTTTATGATACAGCGTATCTTTATGGACTGTTAGTTTCTCTATTGCAACACAATATTTCCCTGAACGCTAATTTAAATTTAATCGTCACACTGAGAGTTCACACTGGCAAAAGCAAATGGATAACAAAGTCTCTTTGTATTTCTGAAGCTATGAATGTATTTTTCTGCAGTTTTTCCTCATTTGTGTTGTGAATGCATCAATAGTAACTAATTGTATTTAACTTGTATTTAACTTGGGCAACTTGAACAACTGGGTTGGTATTTCATGTCTGATTTATCTTTCTTAATATTTCGAGTAATTCATGTTAGTTTACTATCAGGGCAACCACTGTTTTCCAAAACATGCAGTTAATTCTTAACTTAAAGTACTGTAATTTTTGATTTCACAAGTATTGTACACTAAAAGTAGTTTCCCAATGTCTGCACAATGACTTTCAGTTTTTTTAAGGCCATGCGTAATTCATGTAAAATGCTGACATTTTTGTTTGTTGATGGTTTTTTTTTTGTATTTTTAAAGCCAAGTCACAGCAGAAGCAGATTCACGACATTTTAATATTGCTATGTTTGTTTTTCAAATATTAGTTGGCAAGGCAAAAGCTGAAATGTCACAGGTAAATACTGTAAACATGATATTAATGGAAGCCATTGAACTTGATTTGTTAATTATAAACGAGACTTGTATAAACACAGCTCCAGTCACACTGTAAAAGCATTGCTATTTGTAAAAATACACATTTCTGATCTGGACATTGTGTACAATTTTGACTTGTTTTTCTTATTACAGTCAACATGTCAATTATTACTTTTTCCCGTGTTTTTACTGTTTGTTTATAATTTAACAACACCTGAGGGGTATAATACGAAGCAAGTTTGACATAGCCAGGCTTTCTTTGTGTAAGCCGCATTGACAAAACCGAAAGCCCCAGCCAGAGATTACGGGTATCACGACGGTGGTTATAAACTTTCTTTGTCAACTCAGACTCTGTGCGTGTTCACATAAAAAGGGGCATTTAACGCGTCATGTGACTCTTCATCTGCATAAAATGAAACAATCGTCTGCAGCCGCTTCAGTCAACACGTTGTTTTAATGGAGAACAATGAGGAATAAAGCCTCAAGCGGCATTTGACAGGTTCTCGCCCTTCGCTTGTCGGCCTTTGCGCACATTGGGGTGCGGCACAAACGTGCTCCGGGCGGGACTGTAATCCAGTGTGTCGAGTTTGAGGCAGATCGGAGCACGTGTGGCCTAATTACGAGCCACTTGCTGTTTAGTGGCGAGCCCCAATGGCGTGCGTGTCGGCCGTGGTGGAAACGTGCTGTGGCTGAGACTCGGACCACGTGTGTAAAGTTTCAGGCCAATTGGAGCACAGACCAGTTACACAGCACGTCTCATATTCTGGCATTTTGTGGCAGACTTCCTGTTGGGTTTAGGCCTTGGCGCCAATTGACTTTTTTGTGTATCCTGACCTGCTACATATGCCCACCGAATCTTGTTGCTGTAGGTGAAACAGCCTTCCGACAGGACTTCATTGAATTTCAAAACACAGTGAAAATGGACAAAATGGCCATTAATCGAAATTGGACGGGCCGCCATTTCCAAACCGGGCCTCATCTGCGAAGCGTTTTGATAACTTGTAATCACCACGTCCTGGAGTTTGTGCTGGCCAAATTCCAGGTGTGAACGACATACCCCCTCGGAGGAGATAGATTTGAAAATGGCCAAAAATGGCCACTTTTGAGCGCATGCTCGCCGTTGTTCCAACATGGCGGATTTCCTGTTGGGTTTACAGAAACATGTGAATGGACTTTTTTGTGCATCACAAGATGTTACAGATGTGTGACGAATTTGTAGTTCGAGGTGAAACGTAGCCACGATGGGACTCTGTTGAAATATTGTAGTGGGCACAGTTGAGTCATGTTGCATTTTAGAGCTTGGTCCAAGGGACTTTTTTGTTTGTGCCGACCAGCTCTATACGCCTATGAAATTGTGTAGCGTGAGGGCAAACGTGCTTCCGACAGGACTCCACTGAGATTTTAAAGGTGGCGCTGAGGAGCCACTTTTCTATTGAGGTGTGTATTTCCACCAAATTATAAAATTTTTCGCTGGGTCTGATGTACTTGCCAAGTTTTGTGCAGTTTGGAGTACGTGTAGGACCTCAAAAATGCGTTTCTTTGTAACAAAAAATAATAAAAAACCGAGCAGTTCCAATAGGGTCTTCGCACCCTTTGGGTGCTCGGACCCTAAATATATATATTTTTTTAAAATATGACAGTAAAAAGCACCGCTACTGCAAATGGTGCAAGACAGGAAAGCTGGTAGAAAACTGTTAAACGTGTTAATATATAATATTTTACCAATACAGCCGATTATTTCCAACTGACAGCTGCACATTAAGTTAAACTTTAAACGTCATACATTCAAACATGATCTTGTACTGAAGTACATTTAGTACTGACACTGTCCCATAATGCAGGATATCACTTTAATTTTTGGCCCAATCAGAGCGAAACTAATGTTATTAATTGAATATTCTCTGTAATAATTACCAGTAGAATAATCCATTTTCTCATCTGTGTTCTATCAGCTGCAGTACCAGCAGTTTAAATGGACTTGACAGCAAATCAGAGCCAAACATAAAAACATATTTATGTGATTTCTGCATCGCCAATTTAAGATGTTGGGTTCCCATGGCAACGTGATATTTACAGTAGGGCTGGACCCGAACATCCAAATATCCAACTATTCGGTCGTTGTGGTCGTATATGATGTACACCGCAATCTGCCCCAAACTGCACACCCATTGCCGCCACCGCCGATGGTGGCAACACAACCGTGACCGTCAACCTAAACTGGCATCAGCAGCCAGCTACTGCCTGTGCGGAGCGCTCGGTCTCAGTCTTCACCGCCTGTGCGATATTGTAACAACACGGCTTCATTCAGTGATATTAGCAACACACAACTCAGCATGTTTACAGATAAAACACATTTCCTCAGCTGAGAATCTGTATCGCTCAGAAATAATAGTCAGGAAACGATCTGGTTAAAGGGAGACGCTCTTTCCAGCCGATTTAAATCTGAAACGCTGAACATAACCTGCTCCCGACCAGGTTAGCTCCACAGCATAAGTTACCATGGAGCTCTAACTAGGTGAAAAGAATAGAATAGAATAGAACAGAATAAAACTTTATTGATCCCCAGAGAGCCACCTTCGTGATACTGAAAACTCTGGCTTTAAGCTCAACATACCTCGCTAACCCACTAACCTCGCTTCGTAGTACAGCCTTTTGGACAACCTGAAAAACAGCTCTAAAGAAAAAAAGTCAACTTTTTCAAACCCTAATATATGTAGGATATGGACAGACACAGATGCCCAAAAGGATTCAAAAAACTTAATTTGAACTTTCCAGCACCCAAGTCACATGCCATAAAAAAGACAGAACTATCCTGCAGGTCACAGGGCCATGTAAATCAGCTCTGCAGACTCGGAGGAGCCAAAGACAGGACAAGCAGAGCCCACTTAGGAGATTCCTTATCACACCTATCAGAGCTTCAGAGGATCTAACATAAAGAAGCTTTTGGGGAAAGACAAAGAAAAACATTCAACCACGCAGACCTTAACAGATGGCCAGGTGCAATAAAGTGCCCCGGGCTTAACGTATTGCTCTGCTGACCCCTCATTTCCTGTGGCATGCAACAACTGGACTTAACAACTGAACTTATGAATGAACAGTGAAGACGGCACCACAGGATGTGCCTTATTATCTTATGTTAAGTTTAGTTGTTAAATGTTGTGTTATATCATGTCCTGATAAATACTCCAAAGTGTAATAACAGTTGGATAAGTCCTTCTTTAATTTACCAGCTTGTTATATAATCATATATCCCAAAACTGCATTATCTTTGTAACCGTACGAGCTAGATGTATCACGTTTGGATTCTTGGTGAACCGCAAGATATGATAGATGTATTTTCAGTAGTTTTAACTTTGCATAATTGAAAGTACATATAGTTCTGAAGGAACATTGTTACTTTCAGAGCAAAACTCTGACCACCTCATGACCTCCCTGTGATACTGGAACATCAAATCTAACAGCCCCTCTGGGAGCGGAGCTCGCTGTGATTGGTCAGTAGTTTTACTATTAAAAAGCCTCTTCACCCAAAAAGCAGTGGCATTCTCTAGTGGCTT
>NW_007578480.1:31010-49644 GCF_000690725.1 Stegastes partitus
TTTGTTTAGTTAGTAATAAATGTTTTGTGCGTACACAGTTGTTTCCTGTGTTTTCTATAGCTTACATCCAGTCACTTTACGTATCTGATCTTTAGTTACCTAAGCTCTAAGTTAATTCTCTTAACTTTATAAAACACTCTTGACTGATCACCAAGAGTAAACAATTTATTAGAATTGTTATGCTGACTCTAAGATTATATCACTGGACGAAAAATTCAAGGTTGGTTTTAATAATTTTAATTAATGCAATCACTTGCTTTGGTGTGGAAATAAGTACATCTTATTTTCCACCCACACTACAACCCTACATATATATCTTTTTTTCTTTCAAATATCAAAATAACATTTTTTTGCTACTTTTTATACATTAAAAAATGGTGTAATTTTACAGCCAGACATCATAAAAGAACAAATGATCATTAAGAAAATACATATTTATGATGTGGACATTATTTACAGTTATTGGTGTCATTTAGGGGATTGTTTTTTTGTTTTGGCAGTTGTTTTTTTTTTACAGTTACCATGTTATTTTTTTTTCTCTGATTTTACTGGCTGTTATCTGTAATTTACCAACACCAGGAAAATCTGTAAAAAACAGTTTTAAAAATTAATGACTTAAAAAAAATTTAAATAAAAAAAGACCTTTATATAGCATGGTTAAACATAAAAGACAGAATTACCAATTGAAAAAAATATATAAATAAATAAAAACAAAATAAATACAGATGCTGGCATCATTTCCAATTTTGCCCCCCTTTTGTTTTTTGTTTTTTTGTTGTTGTTGTTTTTTACATTCAGCTTGTTAACATACATTCTGTCATTCAAATAACCCTAAATATCTGTAAAATAATACTTTTTTTTTGCTAATTTAAATGCAGTAAAAAGTACCGTTTTGCAGTCAAATGTTGGGAAAGAAAGCATTACTGTTTTTAAGAGTTAAAGTTTTCTTTTTATCTGATCAGTATTATTATGTAATTGTACTATTATCTGTAATTTAGCAAAAACAGGGAAAATCTGTAAAATAACTGTAATAAAGATATATTGAGACTACATTTTCTTAATCCTTAATTTGCATATTTTTCTTCATCCAAATTACTCAAAATGTCTGTAATATAATATTTTGGCTGACATAAATACAGTAAAAAGTAGTGTATTTTTCTAGTCAAATGTTGGAAAAGTGTTTGAAAGTACAGATCACTGATCTGGTCGTTATTATTTTGGACAATTTGCATGACAATAACTACTTTTTTCTGTATTTTTTCTTTTAATTCGCTGCACTTAAACAAAACGGAACATCTGTAAAATAACAGTAAATTTTTCATATGTATTTACAGTGTGGCACAGAAGGTATCTGAACGTTTTCTCTACCACTGCTCCTTCCTCTGGTGGGAGACACTGGATGAAGAATCCTGCCGTCAGAAATGTCAGTAATCAGGAGTGACACAGTGCAGGAGTTTAAAAACGTGCCTGACTGTGTTTGTTGTGCTTCAGATAAACTCAGGCCTGCTGACTAACTCCTCAGCCAGTTTCAGACGCACCTCCCTCCACCTCCAACTCTCCTCCAATTAGCCCTGCTGGACGGAGGATGGCAGGAGGGGGGTTGCTGGCCGGACAGACGGCTCTGTGCTTTAAACGCCTTTTCTTAGGTCCCACAATATGGTGTGTGCCACTAAACTCTCCTGACGGAATTGAATGTAATTATCGGATTACAGCGCTGCGGCTCTGAAGCTGGAAATATTTACTACCATCCCGACGACGGAGGAGTTTTCCTGCTCTCATGCACCGGCAGCTTTTGGCCTGATTTGTCTGTGTTCCTTTTTTTTTTTTTTTTTTTTTTTAAACCTGCGTTTTAAATTCGTCTGTTAGTTAACGGCGAAGTAGATTTGTTTTTTTGTTGTTGTTGTTTTTTTGCGTCGTGGACTGCATTAAGTACGACCACTCGTGCATAATAATAATGTAAAGTCAAGGTGGACACGGTGCTATTTCTGCATGAACTGAACTTTTGGTGAGTGTTGCTTAATATTTTCATCATTAATATTAAACTGAAGCAGAAAGTGCCTGATATGTTGCAAGTTGATTTGAAGACTTTTGAGATATTTTTTTTGTTGAACAGACAACAGCTAAACTAGTCTGAAGGACAGTACTGACAAATATGTGTCTTCATTTACTATATGTCATTAAACAATGCAAACATATGAGCTTGTTTAAATGTATTATGTCTTAAAATCAAGTTTGGATAAGAATTAAACATGATTTTAAGACAAATCTGATTTTATTTTTATCCTCTTCTGTTTTTGCAGACGATTCCCAGAGGCTCTGAAGAGGAACACCGACCATTTTGTCCAAAAACGTGCCTCTCTTCTGTTATGTCTGTCTCCTCTCTGCCAGAATGGAAGCAACTCCTTCTGGAGAAAAAGAGGAGAGAGGAGGAGGAGCGAGAGAGAAGGGAAAAGGAGGAGGAGGAGAAGTTTGCCAGCATGCCGGCCTGGAAGCGAGGGATCATCCAGCGGAGGAAGATGAAGCAGGAGAGTTTGGGCGACAGGGAGAAGGAGAGGGACGCCTGTGTGCTTCAAGTGGACACCAGATCTCTTTCTGATGGTCTGAGCGACACCGATAGCTCCATAACCGTTAATCTGGGAAGCGAACCGTCGCTCAGTCCAGACCCGGGACTGTGGCTGGATGCAGAGCCCAAACTAGTGAGTCAGGTGTCTGTGGAAACCATCGTCCCAGTCCATGAAAATCCATTCATCCGCACACAGAGTGCATGGAGGAAGGACAGGGATGGAGAAGTAGGGAGTCAAGATGGGGAGTCAGGGAGAGGGCGAGATATAGAGGTGAAAATAGAGAGATTTAGGGATCTGAGTGAAGGACGGGAAAAAGAGAGGAGCAGGGACAGGAGTGAAGGAAGAGAGAACAGCAGGGAGGGATGTGAGAAAGACAAAATCCAATGGAAGGAGTTGGCTAAGGATGCAGCCAGGGAGCAGGAAGTCCTCAAAGTGAGATTAGACACTGAAGAAAAAGATGCTCATCCACCATCTGGTCCGTTTCCACCCAATGTTCCCTGTCTCCGAACCATCCGAGCTGACAACATCATCATCATCGAGCAGGACAGGAAAAGCAGCGATGAGAGAAGAGGAAGATGGAGGCAGGTGGAGAGGGAGAGGCCCGAAGAGGAAAACCAGGGGAAGAGAGGGATGAAGATGGATCTGAGGGAGATACTGGCTGGAGGAGGAAGCGTCACTGAGATCAGAGCCTCCGAAGTTCTTATCATAAAGCCCTCAGCAAGCCCTGAGGAGAAGACTACAGCAAGGAAGGGGAGAGAGGATGGAGAGGGAAAAGGCAACATAGATGTCAGGAGGGACAGTTTGGGTAGGGAGCTGAGGACAGATGTGTCCTGGCTGAGGGAGAAAGAGACAGTAAAGGAAAAAGAGAAACCGTGGGGTCAGGCAACAGTTATCAATAAAGACAACAGGAAGGACAGCTTGGATGATAATGTGTTTGTGGAGAGAGGAGGGAGGGTCAGCCAGCTGCTGAGCAAATTTGGAGAGCACCCCAAGCCTCCGTCTCGATCCAAAAGCTCCGATAATTTCCTCCAGCTGGGGAGGAGAAAATACTCAGAAGATCAGGATGACCAACAGTCAGAGGAGAGGAAGGCAGATGTAAAGGATTTGCTGTTTAAAGGCGTCCCGAAACGTTCATTCAGCTTCTCTGATCGAGTGATCTGTGCTAAAGAGAATGGATTAGGTGCCGAAGGATGTTATGAAAGGAAAATGCGTGAGAGGATACATTCAGACAGGATTGGGGCACCGTGGGAAGACGTGACAGGTTTAGGGAAGGAAAACAAGATCAAACTGGGGTGTGCACAACTTTTAGATAAAGGCCACTTTGGAAAGCATAGAGACGGACGTGTTAAAACTGAGAGCGAAGTTAGGAACATTGAACCTGTTGACAAGAGGGCTGCTGACAAGGTAGTCGATGCAGACGGAGACAAGGGGTTCACAGTGGCCTCAGTTAAAAACACGGAGGGAATATCATTTGCTAGAAGAGTCCCGATTAGGCAGGATGGAAAAGCAAGAGCTGAAAGAGACGTAAAGCGACTGATGGGTGAGAAAAGTTTGGAAAAGGAAGCAAGTGTAGAGAAAGATTCAGAAGCAGGAGAACAAATTGACGCGCAAGATTGCGGCAAAACCGATTTTCCCAGAGAGGATGGATTGGAAATCCCACCTGAAACGAGTCACAGTGTCGCTGCATCAGCAGAGCCGCTCAGTCCAAGTCACCACAGATATGATTCAGCTTTCACAGAGTGTAGTCAGAGTCTACTCTGTGCAGCCACACATAAAGAGTGGAGCGGTACAGGACCACGAGGACCTTACCTGACGCATTCTGTTTTGTCCCAACACACGGAGGATCTTATCAGCAAAATAGAAAAAATAGGAGACACGACTGTATACAGCAACGAGAGAGGAGAAAGGGCTTACAAGGCTGCTCAAGAAATGACTAAAGAGAGCAAACAGGAGGTGCAACCAAGAGCAGATGGTGGATCAGAGGGTGTCAGTCATGACATAACCCCCAGATCCCCAAAAAGGATTGCGCCCATCGGGATGCCTCCGGGCCCCATTGAGATTCAGATCCCCAGGACTGTGTTTTATGTTGCAGAAGAAATGGTGGATAGAAAAAAGAGTGAGGGTCAAAGTGGTGAGGGACAAGACTGGGAAGGAGGTCGAGGAGTTGAGAGGAGGGATAGCTGGAGGATCGGGAAACCACTGAGTCGCATCGAATCGTTGCGAGAGAAAATCCGGCAGAGAGAGCTAGAGAGGCTGCAACAGAGAGAAGCTCAGGACGGCGGTGAAGCTGCAGAGATCAGTGATGTTCAGGCAACTGAGGACAGGTACGAAAAGAAGGGACGTGAAACAGAGAAAGAGTGGGAAGCTGCTGCTCATGTGGAGAGGAGCCAGGTCGAAGCAGACAGAGGACAGGAAGACGCAGCAGTGGTGGCTGACGTCTCACGGGAAGTCGGCGTGTTGAAAACCTGCCCTCAACTTCCTGCTTCTGTTCCGCACTCACAAGCTGTCAGAGCTGAGGAAGTGACAGGCAGCTACGCCACTGCTACCTCTGAAGCTACTTCTGATAGCTTCCAGATATCTGACGATGAAGACGACTCCCTGAAACATGTAGAAGAGCAGCTGAGGTGCCACAGGGGCCGACACGAGAGCAGAGAAGGAAATCGGGGTGAAGAAAAAGAAGAGGAGCTCTCCGAGGAGGAGGTAGAGGAGTATACGTCGCCTCTGGATAAATCTCTCTCCCCTTCGCCGCCTCATCCCAACTCTCTCGCAGCCATGAGTCGGATCTACAATTTGGAAACTGTGGGTTCGAGGTCGGGCCTGTGTGTGAGGGAGAGGACGGTGGACATCGCGTCATCGGTGCACCTTGTTAAAGTAAAACCGCTTATATCAACCTCACAACAGAGGGACGGCAAAGGTGACGACATTTGTGGGGTTCAGTCGATACAGCGGCAGATAGAGCAGTTTCAGTTGAAAGAGCAGGAAGCGTTGAAGGCTTCACCAAACACTCCTCTGAAGGACAGAGACACGAAGGGGCAGCAGAGCCCCAAACAAGTGTTCAAGCAGCATGTAAAAGACGATGTCAAGACCCAGAAGAAAGATGAAGAAACAACAGGTCCGAACCCCAAAGTGTCTCTTCAACGCGCTTCTTCGCCATCATCTCAGATCAAGCAAACTATCACCATCGCCCCGTCACTGCTCAGGAGCCAATCTCCAGACAATACTCTGAAACCTGTAGATTGTACGCCAACCCCGGCCTCCTCCCCAAGCTCTCCATCTCCTTCCCCCACCCCCAGTGTCTCTCCGTCACCCAACCCATCACCCACGCTCTTCTCCATCAGGAGTGCATCTGGAGGCCAAGTGAAGAGAGGCGCCACCATCACGATCACACCGAAAAAGCCTGTCGGAGGAGGAACAACAGTTTCAGTGGGGCGACCCATTGCAGCAGGATCAACCTCTGTAAAGACCCCAGGGCAGCAGACGACCCCCACTGTGGTCGAACCGGTGAAGAAGAAGTACCCAACAGTGGAGGAAATTGAGGTGATTGGCGGATACCAGAATCTGGAGAAGTCCTGTCTGGTCAAGAATAGAGGGATCCCAAAAAGGGTGAGTGGATAGTGTTGTTTTTTTATGTGTTGCGCTTGAGTGAATAATGGACCCAGGCACCAAAAAGCAGCTTCCCCTCTAATTTAACATGCCTAAGTGAAACTAACACAGATTTGACGGGGGTCACTCTGCTGCTTTCTAAACTTCAGAAGAGATGCTTTATCACCTGGTGTCACCTTTCACTGGGGAGAACATCCCTTTTGATTGAGAAGTACCATCGCAGAGACTGAGCTAAGCCGGTTAAAGCCTTATCAAGCACGACATGTTGATTCTTAGCCATAAAATCCTGGAGTGATCTTCTTTGCCATTTGCTTCTGTGGTATAATTCTGTGCAGACTTTTGACTTTCACCTCGCGGTAATGACAAGCCACACTGCACATCTTCAAGTCTAGCTGTATATTTATGCAGTTTTGTTATAAAAAGACACACAGACCAAAAAAAAACAAAAAAAACAAGCCATTTGGTGAGTAAACTAGTGTTTTATAGTGATGCTTCGTTTGGTTAGGCTTATGGAGACAGAGACAGTAGTGTTGCAGGCTTCAGTAGAGACAAAAAAGTTGAGTAGAAAACCGCAGCGGCAGCCAGCTAACTACTTCCTCCTCTTTTTTTTCTTTGCACTTGTCTGTCTACTTAAAATCATATGCTGTAAATACAGTGTGGTATTTACAGTAATAATTCAGCCTGAGCTTTGTCGCCAGAAGCTACAAATCAATCTCATGTTAGACTTTGTTTCCTCTTTTTTTTTTAATTTTTTTGTTTTACTTTTGCTGAATCCAGTCCTTGTTTGACAATATGGGAAACAAGCTCTTATGTAATAGAGGAAAGCCAGAGTGGCTCAGCAGAGCAGAAACAAACTTTATTACACCCTCCTGCAAAGGTGGATATTTACAACTTTTGCTGCTTATTAGAATAAATGTATGTTGTTTTGTTGTTTAGGAGCTGTCAAACTGTTGGTAATTTGCCCTCAATGTACATCTGAGGCTGCTTCCTTGTTCCTTTGCACCAATTCTGCCATTTCTGTTGAGTCAGCCCTTGCCACTTCTTGCACAAATCGCTCTTTGTGTCTTCTTGGCTGTTTCCTAGCGGGGGTTTGGGCTGTTAGACTGAAGTCTTGGCAGGCGGTTTTCGACCAGTATTCGACCTTCCACTGTATGGCTGAGCGTTACTGACAGCAGGCCGATAACTCTTAGTTGGTGAGGTGGAAAGAAGAAAAGGGAGACAGAGTGTTACGGAGAGATGACAGAACGGCTCAACAGTGGTGGAGCAGCAAATAAAAACTGATTTTGACAGTCACACTGAGAGGATTAAAGGCTGATTATTTGGTCTGACAGGAACTCTATTGTCATGCTGCATGTTTTTCTCACTTCTCCTTTCGAACTTGTGCTCTTCCTCCAAACAAGACACAAAGATCGGGAGGAGTGACATAGTGTCTATTTTCAAATCGCACAAATGCGACTCAGACTGTTGCATTGCGGAACCATCTGTTTCACTAATTACACTAATTGAGTGAAAACGAAACCTGTAAAATGTATTTATCCATATCTCAAGAGCCCACTATTGGACTTTTAATTAAATAAACATCAATTTCTCCAAATACACGATCCTTTGTTGCACTTCTAGATCATGTAATTTTGTCCTCCTTCCTCTATCTATTAACTCCTCTTTAGTGAGTGATGACCACTGAGTGAATCTCTGACCACCTGTCGCTCTCACGTTGATGCCCTTCAGACTGTTTGACGTCAGGCCTCCTTCCCTCCCCCCCGAACCACACCATCAGTTAACAGAGGGGGGTGAACTACTTGAGTTTCGTCTTCCTACAACTCCTCTCAATTTTCTCTTTGTATGAAATGTATGCATCAAAAACTTCCTAAATTAGCCTGATTCCAGTTGTAATATTAAAACCTTGAAAATAAGACATTTAAGATTCTAATATTTTGCATAGTTCTTTCTGTCAAGCAATGAGTTTGTTTATCTAGCCTGTGACCTCACAGTCGCTTTCATTTCCAGTGCTACTGAATCCCATTGCCCCTCTGAAGATGTGAGGTCAAATTTTACTTCATATAACCTCCATCTTTCTCTTTTAGTCGTCACGTCCCTGTGTCTCACCAAGTGTCTGCTGTGTTAGCCCGAGTTAATCAGGTTCAAGGAGGGAGGATTACCCTCCTGTGTCTTAGGAATAATTCGGCCAGCTTCCCTAATGCAGAGCTATTATCTGCACTCCTCTGCAGGCTGCCATCGGCCAAGCGAAGTGGCTCCGTGCAGATCGTGTCTGCGCCCACCTCTGGGCGTGTTTACTACATGTCTGGGTCTCGGAGCTCAGCTTCTGTTTTTATAAGACGCTGTGGATGTGCTGCTGTTTCCTGTTGAATTTAGGTTGACTGTTTACACCACGCCAAGTAAACAAACTCAAACATTGGACGGATGAGGAGAAGACGAGATGAGCGCCGAGGGCCTCATTCTTCTTCTTTTTAAGTTGTAGACCAGAACAGTTTCTGCTTCTGCTACTGTATGACAATCGCTAATCCTGTTTCAGTCTGTACTTCTGCAGAACTGTCTGCTGTGTTGAGCTTCATGCTGTCAGTAAACACTCCTTATTACCCCCAGTCTGAGTTTACATGTTGACCCTGTATGCACAAATCAGAGGAAACATACTGCTCTTTACCTTATTTTAGTTTGACCTTTTAACCCTTTGACATTCATCAACCTACAAAAGGGCCAAGTGAAAATTCTGCTACTGTATTTTGAATGCCGTTGTGAATGATTGCTTGAAAGCCCAAACCTCATGATTGAAATGCTGTAAACCATTTTAAGATTTAAAAAAAACAACAACAAAAAAACAACAACAACACAGAAACAATAGTAGCAGGAGTAGTTTCCTAGTTTGTAATAACAGTGTCCTTTTTTTAACCTTATCAATTGTGAAATTATTATTTACTGCAAGCTATTTTCACTCTAAATTCAACAAGCAAAATACTTACAAGCTTTTGGGTTGAATGTTAAGGCGTTAATTGTTTTTTGTCTTTTTTTGATTATGCCTTGGACAGGGATTTTGTCTTAGCAGTCATATTTCCCCTACAGTTTCTGTACAGTAGAACAGAAATTAACTTTCTTTTTTTTAAAAAGATCTTTAAGATCTGTTTTAAGTCTCAAAAGTGAATTTCTAGTTACTTAGTCAGCAGCATTGAAAGTCTACTATATATCAAATTGCAGATTTTTTTGAAACTATTGTTCTTTTCGTGTGATTTGTTGGTAATAAGAGAAAGATGGAATAAGAAAACTCTTGGTGATTAAATCAAAATTCAAAAATGTAGCATTTGAATTTGTCTCATTATACCTCTATTTTTATAGCAATGTTATACTCTAACAGAAGAGGTGAAATAAAAACTAATGATGCAAGCTTAGCATCTTTAAGTGTAGCAAACTAGCTAATTATCATAGCTGTGAGCTTGGTTGCTAACAGTACAGTTATTTTTTTTAAATTATAATGTAGGTTTAATTTGTATCTGTCTTTAAACTGTTCTCTCATTATTCCTTCATTTCAAAGCAGGTTAATACTCCGATAGAAGAGGTTAATGATGGTATAAGCTAGGAAGCATTTTAGACTCTTAGCTAATTAGCAGAGAAATGGCGACTCCCTATGGCACAAATTTATATGTCAAAGCTCATGAAGTTAAACAAGACGCAAACAAATTGCACCATTTTTCAAAGGTTTTGTTCTTTTTTTTGCGATTTGTTGACACTAGGAGAAATATGAGCGACGAAAGCTCTTGTTCATTAAATCAAAAACTGGCCAATTCTCACAAATTGTAGCAGGTTTTGCATTGTCGGCAGGCTCAGTAAAATGAAGAAATGATGACTAAAAGTCACCCAGAATTTGGGGAAATTGTAAGTTAGTTAAAGCTGATAATTACTGGACAGCAGATGGAAAAATGTGGTTGCATTTGTGGCCCCCACAAAGCCATAAATGTCACTGCTGGTGAATGGGAAGATCCCAAACTGCTCAACACAACACTTAAAACTTAAAATATTTTATGCACATAGAATCAGTAAGGAACCTTGATATCAGATTTGAAACTTCCAACTTTTTTGCCCTACTCTCATTTGCCTACTATAATTCTCTTAAAGATTTTTATGCTTCAGTCAATAAATGACAGTAGATATATTCAAAGATGCCCCTGCTCATTAGAGAATGGATTATAAACACAATTTATATCAAATACTGAATGACAATCAGCATCTTATCTTGAATGTAAAGGTGTTTTCAATGTGGTTCACTCAAAGGAACAACAACTACAACTCATACAAGTATAAAAGCAAATAAAAAGACTTGATTATTCAGATTTAAGTGGGCAACCTACCAGATACCAACGCATTGCGCTGATTTGCTACATGTCATTCCCCGTCGCTCTTCCTGTCCCTCTCAGAAGTTCATAAAAGACTGGAAAATGTCCAAAAAATGGTCTTTTACATACCTTTCTGTCTCCATGTTTGCAGGGGAAGGTGTGTTTCGATGAGGACCAGCTGGAGCAGGTGTGCGAATACCCATCGGAGACCTTCCTGCTGACCTTCAGCCCCTTCCCCCACGGTGGGGCTCCCCTGGGGAGGATGGAGAGGCTGCAAGGGGAGGAGGCTCAGGAGGAGGAAGGTGAGGTGGAGGCAGGACCAGTGGTGTTGAAGAGCACGAGGAGCACCGGGATCACAACGGGGCCACGTCTCAGAGTGGGTCAGTGTCACCCCCTTCTCAAAAAGCATAAAGTGTAGTGAAAATGTTTTCATCTGTCTTCCACTGAGAAACTCTGTGCAGGTTTGGATTTTACTCAGGATGAGAAGTTAAATTTAGAGGGCTGAGTGCCTGAACCTTCCTCAGTATGACACTGGCGTTATTCTGTGTAGTCAACAAATCCCACAGAAAAAGCAAAACCAATAATGTAATGATTTTAACAAATACTGGTGTAGCCAGAGTCTGATATCATACGACACTGTGTCATTCAATTTCATTCTTATACCAAAAGCTATGCACTGTTGCACTGGGTGATGTGTTTGTTTGTTATGAAGAAGGTGGGCACTGAAGGTTTTCTTAGTTTGTCTTGCAGACACCATCTTGCTCTTTAAATAATTAGCAGAGCACCAAATGTGTGCTAATCCGCAGCGAAAAGTAGTTCCCAACAAATGCATAATTTACTCCTACCTTACAGAACCAAAAGCTGGTGTTTATTTGCAGCAGATAAATTTAGATTCCAGAAAAAACTTGGCATAAGTTTGCCACTGTTGGACATGAGTGGTAAATTTCCAGCAATGTTCTGGCAATAAACAGAAGTTTGCTGCTAATGAGAAACATGTTTACCATCTGTTTGCCACCATGGTGTGCCACTGGTGCCTCAACAAGTTTGCCATCAGTGGCAAACATGGTAGTTTGTTTGCCACTGATGGCATTTCTGGCATATTTGTTTCTGGCAGACGATTTGGTTAAGTCTGCAGCAAACTTGATGTGAACTTCTGAATGTTTCAGTTTCCTCCTACAGTCCAAAGACATGTGCAATAGGTGAAATGGAGATTCTAACTTGCACATAGATGTAAATGTTATTATGATTGTTATGTACCTAGTAGATTTTACTGTTTGCCAAAGTTTTCCACAAATCTAGCCAAAAATACACTGCAGGTTTGCTAAAAAGGTATGAAAATATGATCTTGCTGCTGATTTGCAGCAACATTACCAAAGGTTAACCACAACTGTTTGCTTAAAAGTTTGCTGAAAAAATTACAGTCCTCAGCTCTTAAGAAATTACTGAGCATTTGAAAAAAAAAAAAAAAAAAAGCTAATCAACATCTTTGTGAGTTGTTTGTTTAATAAATATATCTTCAGGAGAAAAAAAAGTGGCTTTTGGCTAAATGCTAAAGACATGTAGAAAGAGTTGAGAGACAAGCGAAATCATTAGTCAGTCACAATAGCTCTCTAAACTCTTTGTCATATGCTCTTTACTTACCACTGGCATTTTGTGCCAGAATCTTACATGCATTATTTCAACATGAGCAACTGAAGCAGAAAAAATGTTCAAAGTTAGTGGACTAGCTCTCAATTTGTCTGTTAGCTTGCACGCTAACAGTACAGAAGGTTTATTCCAAATTTAAATTATATTTGTGTCTGTCTCATAGCTGTCTTTATGTTATTTCTCTATTTTTTTAAGGAAGTTTACACTCAGGAACACAGGAATTTAAATGTAGTTTAATGATGGTATTGCATCAGCTAACAAGCTAGGACGCATTTTAGACTGTTTGCTAATCTGCACAAAAATGGCGCCTTGCTACAGCTGAAATTTCGATCTCATTCAGTTAAACAAACTACACCGGTTTTGTTCTTTTTATGTGATTTGTTGACATTAAGAGAAATACGGAACAACACCCCTCTTGTCCTTTAAGTCATGAACTGGTGGATTTTCACAAATACTAGCAGGTTTTACAGTGTGGGCAGGCTCAGTAAAATAAGAAACGATGACACAGAACTTGGGGAAATTGTAAATTATTTAACGCTGATAATTACTGGAGAGCAAATGGAAAGTTGAGGTTGCATTTATGACCCTCAAAAAGCCATAAATGTCGCTGCTGGTGAATGGAAAGATCCCAAACTGCTAAATAAAATCAGATAAAAATTCAACCCTCCGTCTCTCTGTCTTCCAGATGAGTCTTGCCCTCGGTAGAAGCCAGTCACCTTCGCCAAAATTGCCCATGTGATGAGGTCACCAACATTTTATTGAACGATATTGTGATTTTTATTGTGTTTTAATTAATTTGAGTTTTGTTTGTAATCCTCGTGGTGTCTTGTTTTATCTAGCATCAGGATGAATGAAATGTACACTTCAGGTTTGGTTCATGCAGTTCATTAAAGGGACATAACTGTGTTCACTGGGAGGAAAATATCACTTAGTTTATTTTCAGGGAAAACGAGGGACAACTGTGAATGTATAAGTCTGGTGCATGTGTTAAACAACCCTCATGTTTGCACTGCAGGGCGATGAAAGATCACTTGTCTATGCAATATAATGAAACAGATAAGATTTAATTTTTTAGTTAATACATTTTAAGATAGTTTCTTCTGTATTCTCGTCTTTCTAAATTTAAATCGGCATTGCCTCAGCACAGAAAGAAGACTGTGATGTTTATATCATCTGGTTTCATGTGCCTGCTGGATTTGCCCATACAGATGATATAAACATCAGTTAATGATATTATGTCTGAAGCCTTTCAGCCTCTCAGCGAGCGTTGTGGTGCATGAGCGGGTTTTGGTGCAATGTGTGAGGTGATTTTTCTCATTGGAGCCTTACTGTTCACAAAAACAACTCCGGTAACAGTTCAGCTAATGGATTTAAATAAAGGTTTTATTTTGTTTGAATAGACAGTCAGCAGAAGTCCCCAAGAGGACAAAGATTTTACAACATAAAACAACTCGATTAACAGATTAACCTCATCATATTGCAGTTGATATCTGACTTTTGGCTGTGCAAGATTTATTACGTTATATATACAGATTTTACCATTTGTACATGAATATTTTAATTGGTGAAAGAAGATGCAAACTCTGTGCAAATAATTTTTCTATGACGGTTGAAGAAGCTGGCTTCAAGAGAAAAAAAAAATCTAATAAATATTTCTGAAAACACCTTTGTCTCCTCTTTTATTTGTTTGTACACAAACTAAAGTGTTTTTCTGCTTTTTCTTCCTTTAGTCAGAGTAAATTTCTTTCCAAGTCCCAGAAAATCTCAGGAAATTCATCACATAAGTGTACCATTACAAAAAAAAAACACTATTACAATGGTGCAAATGTTGCCACGCTCCACAGGGAGAACATGCAAACTCCCCGCAGAAAGATCCCAGGTGTCAACACCAGGACACGATCCAGCAATCTTCTTGCTGCGAGGCAACAGTGCTACCAACTGCGCCACCTTACAGCCCTGGCCAGATTCAGTTTAAAAAAAATAAAAAATTATATGCTTGTTCTGTGTGTAAAAATGTGACAGGAGCAAAAAGAAATGCTCAGATTGTAAATATTTAAATGGTTCCAGTACAGAGTGTGCATGTCTTGACATGTGAAAGAATAATAATAAGACTAATAAGTCACTGTCAATGCATATCACTGATTAGGCAGACTTTCATTTTAACTTTTTACTGGAAAAATAAAAGTTTAAGGAATCAAATTGGATCTAAAATCACAATCTACTATTATCTACACCTGTGTTCTCACATAATTCTCCATGCTAGAAATACATTTTATCTGTTTTCACATAGAAATAGTAACATAATTTGACTTGGTACTTTGGTGCATAACATTTAACCTTCCTATTATCTTTGCAGTCAATTTGACCCCATTCAATGTTTAACATCTCTAAATAAGTCACTTACATAATTTTTTCAGTTTTTATTTAAAGGGTTATTTACACATAAACTTGGGTAACAATTTCAATTATTATATTTTCTGGAGGTTTAAATTGCATGGGGTGAACGTTGAAAAGTCAAAAAAGAGGAAGTGCTGCACGTCATATAAACCACAAGTGCAACAAGACAAACAATTGGTGTCAGCTTTATTGGCAAGTAGGTTTTTGAAATACAGGGAATTTGATTGGCAACAAGTAGAGAATATTTAATGAAGGAAAGATTTAAAAAGGAAGTTGCAATTTAAAAAAACAAAAAACAAAAAAAAAACAAGTGTTACAAGACAAACAAAAAGTAAGCACTGAAAGTCAACTAAACAGCAAGTGTAATAAATTCAAGGGCTTTTTAAGCAATAAAAAGTAATAGAAATATGTACAGTGTGCAAAAATGTGCACAATAGTCACCTGAAAATGTGCAATTTTACATATTATGTGATACAAAATTGCAACAACAACTTAAGATGTGCAAAAGAATTATGCATTGAGGTAATGTGATGTGATAAATGGTGGAGTGACACTGAAGCATTCTAAGATTTATATTTTAGAATTATTTTCAGATATTGACAACTCACCCCTGGACAGAAAACCCCACCCAAAGCCATTTGGTTGACAGCTCAGTTCATCAAGTAAAAACAAAGGCAAAATGGAAAAAGCAATGGCAAAGGAAAAATTATTGCTACCTCCTCCGCCTGCCCACAACCAAGCTCCAGACCATGGGAGGACAGAGCTTTCCACTCAGCCGCCCTTGCATCTGGAACTCCCTCCCTGACCACCTGAGAGCTCCACAGACAATGGACGTCTTTAGAAAAGGCTTAAAGCCCTTTCCTTTTAGCAAATCTTTTAATTAAACATGTTCCTGAAATATGTATTTTCTTTATTTCTTATTTTACATGTTTGATTTGTTTTTATCTTTTTAAACCTTTAATGTTATTTCCTTATTTTTTAACAGATCTTTTTTTTTTTTTTTTTTAAATCTTGACACTCCTGTGATTCCATACTTTATAAGCGCCATTTATATTGAATAAGATAACTGTCAAAAAGGTGTATGCATGATTCTAACATTCATATTTGTATTTTATATATACAGTAGTGCAACACACCGTTGCTGGGGACACTGGCGTCCCTAGCAACAACCCCGTTGATCGATCAGAGGATGTCAGAAGAGATGAGATTCAATATGTAAATATGCAAGACATTTGCCTTATGAGTTTATATATATACACCGTAATTAACCACTTTCAGAGTAATAGTGATGGTTAAATAAATGAATTGTAACTTTACACGGAGTAATGGAGTCAGGCTCTGCCTTCCAGTCACCGGTGGCCAGCTCACGTTATGTTACCTCGACACAAACGTGCTCCGCAACCTGCAATGTCTTGTTTATGACAGACAAACAGACAAGACTACATAGATAGACATATCGTAACACATATGATAAATAAATATCCACTGGCGTGTGTTTAAAAGTCTGCCGTCGTTAGCTTGCAAACTATAGCAGTAAGACTCTATAAGAGTAAGAGTAAGACTGCAATAACCGTATATTATCTAAAATAGTATTTTTTTCTGTAATATATAAATAGATACTGGATACACAAGTCATTTATACCATACCTGTGATGCCTCAGTGGAGATGGTAGCTCCACCCGGAACACCGTTGTCAGCCATCTTTGAATTTGGAACATGTAACATTTGGTATAGTCGCCAGATCAAATACTCCCCCTTGTGACGTCACTTCAACACTTTTTTACTCGTACCCACAAACTTGAATTCGTGTCCACAGAGAGGAGAAGACTTCGTAGTAGTAGAAATTGGAGTTGTACTCACAAGAATTTTCACTCACCGCTTTTAGTTTCATACTCACATAAAAACTATTCTAATCCACACAATTTTTCAGACTCACGTATGTGAAACCAGAGTTTTGGGTACAAGACTTTTATTGACATATAAATACGAATACGAATGTTAGAATCATGCACACACCTTTTTGACAGTTATCTTATTCAATACGTTTATATTATTATTAAACCCTGTGTGTCCTGAGCTGCCCTCCTGCGGGGAAACAGTGGCGCTGCAGGCGGCGCTTCGCGGTCACGTGGCTGTTTATGGAAACACTCTTACATCAGCACGCGTGCAGCCCTCGGTACGTGTCTGGTTTTTGATGGGCGGAGAGTTGCTGACGTGCGGAGGGCTCGCTTGCTGAGCTTCCCGTCTATGCGACTAATCTGTCGATAGTGGTTGTTTGCTGCATGACGACTCGGTCGGTTGATAAATCTTTCGGTGAATTTGGTCTGGAGGTGTGCATTAAGTTGTGGGAGTTGTAAGATCTTGTGATCTTGCCGGCATCTTACTCAGGGGTGTGAGAGTGTGTGTGAGTGCTGGTAGGCGTCAGTGGCGGCCAGGTTAGTTCCTGGTTGCTATGGCCTCTGAGCCAGGAGGAGCGGGAGAGAGGTTCGTTACGGTGGGCAGAAAACGGGGTTACTCTGAAACATCTTTAGAGAGGAACGTGAGTAGGGGGGTTAAGATAGCAAATCCACAATCAAACATAAAGTTGTGTATAAACTTAAGGACCAGCGGGGAGATGGCTTCAGAGCTCTGAATCCTTGAAGATAGCAGAGTCACTGAGAGCACTTGATGAAGGGGTGAAGGCACATGCGGTCCCAAGTGGGGCTCTTTTGGTGTTCTGTTGCACTGAGGAGCAGGTTGAGAAAGCCAAAAAAATATCCAAAATTTGTGGGAAAAATGTAGAATTAGCAGTGCCAGAGCAAGACGTGGCAAAGGGTGTTATATATGGTCTGAGTGCAGAAATTTCTGAAAGAGAAATAAAAGAGAATATCACTGGGGGTGAAGTAGTGGATGTGAGGCGGTTTAGAGGACAGGAGGGAGGCAACCCTAATACCCCACTCATGCTTTCATTTAAAGGTGACCTCCCTGTAAGGGTGTTCATTGGATGTTTGTCCTATCAAGTGAGGGCATATGTAAGACCCCCAATGAGATGTTTTAAGTGCCAAAGATCCGGCCACATGGCAGCTGCGTGCGGAGGTGGCTGGCATTGCCTAAAATGTGGGGGAGATGATGACGTTTCGGGGTGTGGGGTTGCTTCCCCTAAGTGTTGTAACTGTGTGTGTGTGGGGGGGCATCCTCTCGGGAGTGCTCTCATTTTGCTAGGGCGAGGCAGGTGCAGGTGGTCAAAGAGCAGCAGAAGACTACATATGCAGAGGCGCTGAAGCAAGTGGAAAGAGCAGGACTTTCAGTGTTTAATGCTAAAAGGATGGGCCCAGAGGTGTTTAAGAGTGCAGAAGTTGCTAACCCTGATAGGCTTGTTGTACAGATGGAGTCTCTTCTGGCTTTCATGGTAGAGGTTTTGTGTTTTGTGTGTGAAAACACTCCGAGACGTATCTGTGGCTTCAGCTACGAAAAGATTTTTTGGGATTAAAGATCTGACCCCCCAGGTGCTCACTGAATTCATTAGGGTGCAGGAGGTTCAGGGAGGGAGGGAATCTGATATGGAGGAGGAAGTTGGACTGGTCTGTCCTGTGTACGAGGATATTAGTGAGTGACACACATCCTTTGGTTTATGGTTTGTGTTTTGCAATGGAATGCAAGGAGTCTCATTGCAAATGGTCAAGGTTTCAAAAAGTTTGTAAGAGTTTTTTTTCCTAGGCCTGATTTTATCTGTGTCCACGAGACATGGTTGAGACCTAACCTAGATTTTGTTATCCCAGGCTACAAGAGTATCCGTAACGACAGACTAAATGGAAGAGGTGGTGGTTGTGCAACATTCATCAGGTCTGGAATTAGGTATAAGTCACGAGCATGGGGAGGGGAACTTGAGTGTGTCATTATTGAAGTGTGGGGAAAGGAGGGTGAGTTCAATTTGATTAATTGTTATAATCCAGGTAAGCCATTATTGTTGACTGATTTTGAGGAAATTTTACCTAGTGCTGCGTCTGCTGTCTGGGTTGGAGATTTCAATGCTCATAACCCTCTATGGGGTAGTTTGTAAAAGAATTCAAATGGTGAGTTGATTGAAGATTTTTTAGACCG
>NW_007578480.1:52218-55624 GCF_000690725.1 Stegastes partitus
GTTCTTGCCATCAAGATCAACAAGAGGCTTGCCGAGCGAGATCAGGACCGGGGACGATTCCCTGTACGTGTGTCGCATC
The DNA here is from genome assembly GCF_000690725.1 of Stegastes partitus. Classification (NCBI taxonomy): domain Eukaryota; kingdom Metazoa; phylum Chordata; class Actinopteri; family Pomacentridae; genus Stegastes; species Stegastes partitus. The sequence continues at coordinate 52,298 of NW_007578480.1, forward strand.
ACCAGGAAGGCAGAGGCTTCACGTTGAATCGACCCGACAGACTTCGGCCGGCTCCCGCCTCTGTCTCTTCACTTGACGACGTCAGAGAGGAGCCGATGCAGCTGGGAAGTACCCGTCTTCCCCAAGAAGAACGCCTGCGCCGACAGAGAGACAGGTGCTGTTTCTACTGCGGGTTGCTAGGACATCAAGTGGTGGATTGTCCTACCAAGGCTGTTAAATACGGTGCCAAGTCTTCAATAAGGGTGAGTCAGAACACTACGACTCACAATCCAGCCCACTTTGAAGTCAAGGTCAAGTTTTGTTCTGACAGTACTACGATGATAGTACCTACATTCATTGACTCAGGCTCTGATGCTAGCCTCATGAACTTCTCCTTGGTCAGGAGTCTAGGCCTGCAGCAGCTTCCTTTGGATCACACCCTTGATGTGAACGCTGTTGATGGTAGCCCTCTGGGCAAGATAACTCACCGTACTCAACCCGTTAAGATCATGTTTTTGGATAATCACACTGAGGATATTAGTTTTCACGTTTTTCCTGCCATGTCTCACTTAGCCATCTTGGGACACCCCTGGTTGATTAAACATAACCCAATTTTTGACTGGGTCAAAGGTCAAGTCCAGCCATGGGGCCAGAGTTGCTATAGATCATGTTTTCCTTCCCTGTCCACTTCAGTCCACGAAAATTCTGATCTGTCATGTGTACCCTCCTATTATCATGACCTAGCTCTGGTTTTCAGCAAATCCAAGGCCAAATCATTGCCCCCTCATCGGACCTACGACTGCAGCATTGATTTATTACCAGGAGCTGCTCCATCCAGGGGCAGGCTGTACTCCCTGTCGTCCCCAGAACGTCAAGCCATGGAGGAGTATATTCAGGACGCGCTCGCTGCAGGGATTATCCGCCCCTCATCATCGCCTGCAGGAGCAGGATTCTTTTTTGTGGACAAGAAAGATAAAACTCTCCAGCCTGTCATAGACTATCGGGGACTCAATGATGTCACGGTCAAAAACAGGTACCCCCTACCACTCATTTCCACAGCCTTCGAGCTCCTTGATGGAGCCAAAGTTTTTACCAAGTTAGACTTAAGAAACTCATATCATCTGGTCCGTATTAAAGAAGGAGATGAGTGGTAGACTGCATTTAATACACCCACTGGACACTATGAGTATCTGGTCATGCCTTTCGGTTTAACTAATGCACCTGCTGTGTTTCAGAATCTTGTCAATGACGTACTACGTGACATGCTCAATGTGTTTGTGTTTGTATATTTAGACGACATCCTGATATNATTCAAATGGTGAGTTGATTGAAGATTTTTTAGACCGTGCTAATCTTGTTGTACTGAATATGAGTGCTGGCACCCGGGTTGACCTGCATACTGGTAAAATGTCTTGTTTAGATCTTTCCTTTGCATCTCCTGGTTGGGCCAGAATAGCAGAGTGGAGGGCATTGGGAGCAGATCCATTGGGAAGTGACCACTTCCCAGTGCTGAGTCACTTTGGTAAATCCCTGGTAGAAGATGTAGGGGAGAGGCCTGCAAGGTTCAACTTCTCCCTAGCAGACTGGGGTAAGTTCAGGGAGGCCACAGCTGCTGGGCTTGAGAGTGTGGTGACCAGTGGTATGATAGATGAGCACTGTGACTCACTGTCTACACAGATTATGAGAGCTGCATCCCAGTCGATTCCTTTAAGTAAGGGCCCAAGAAGAGAGCGAGCCATCGTTCCTTGGTGGAATAAGGAATGTGACTCAGTGGTTAGCAAAAGAAGACAAGCTTTTAGAAGAATGCGCAGGTTTCCTACTCAGGAAAATGTAGTCGAGTGCAAGCGCTGTAGGGCAACAGCTAGGAAAGTTATTAAGGCTGAAAAAAAGAAGTGTTGGAGGCAGTTCTGCAGTACCTTGGGCCCAGACACTCCTGTTGTTCAGTTGTGGAGGAGAATTCGGTGTATGGCTGGAAAAGCAGTGAGTGTTACTGTCATGTCTGTCAAGTTTCTGTTCATGTCTGCACATTATGTCCCGTCTTTCCTGTTTTATTTTGAAATCACTTCACTGGGTGTTCTGTTCTAGGTTTACTTCCTGTACCTGTCTTGTCTCACCTGCTCCCTGATTACCTCCCCGCACCTGTTTCCCATTGACCCTCATTACCTCGTGTATTTTACCCTGTGTGTCTCACTGTCTCCAGTTCGTTGCACTTCACAGTCCTCGTACCAGCATTACTCAAGTTAAGTCACAGTCTGTTTGATCTCGACCTTGTTTCTGCTTTTTGACCTTGCCACTTGTCTGACGATTTTGGATACCTTTGTCTGTTTGATCTTGACCTTGTTTCTGCTTTTGGACCTTGCCTCTGCTCGCCGATTCTTGGATACTTCTGCCTGTTGGACTGATTTTCTGTGTACCGAACCCTGACTGCCATTAAACCTGTCTTTTGCCCGAACCTACTGAGTCAAGCATTTGTGTCCACCAATTCTGTAATGAGTTCATGACAGAACGAACTGGCCAGAATGGACACAGCTGATTCAGACCTGGTTTGCAATGCCATACGAGCACAGAGTAAGAAATTAGCTGAGCAAGAACAGCAGCTCGCTGCTCTATGCTCCAACCTGAGAGACCTAGACGCACAGCAGGACTCAATGATGCAAAACCTGTGCTCTCATGTTAATTTGTTAGTAGAGTGGCTAGATAATGCAGCTCCGACCACCGCTGCTCCAAGCACAGCAGCTGATCCTCCGGCTGCCGCAACTGCCGCTGCCGCTGCCGCTGCCGCGGCCGCCGCTGCTCCACTGCCTGATGCCGCTAACACGTCATGCTTGCAGCTCTCCTGGCCCCAGAGATTTTCAGGAGACTCTGGTGATATCAAGCCCTTCCTGACTCAATGTAAGCTTCATTTTGAACTGCAGGCTGTGGCCTTTCCGACTGAGCACTCAAAGATCGCCTTTATTATTTCCCATCTGTCTGGGCGTGCTGAAGCTTGGGCCACTGCTGAGTGGAGTCGGCGCGCCTCGTCATGTGTCATGCTCGCAGGATTCACCAAAGCACTCACACAGATCTTCCAGCACACATCACCAGGTCGAGAGGCTGCTCGGGCTCTTGTTAACCTAAGGGAAGGTAGACGCAAGGTCACAGACTATGCCATTGATTTTCGTACGCTAGCTGCAGAAAGCGAGTGGAATACTTCTGCACTAGCTGATGCGTTTTTTCAAGGATTGTCAGGAAATATCAAGGATCACATGGTCGTCATGGATCTACCAGAAGATTTGGATTCACTCATTGTTCTTGCCATCAAGATCAACAAGAGGCTTGCCGAGCGAGATCAGGACCGGGGACGATTCC
>NW_007578480.1:57144-96370 GCF_000690725.1 Stegastes partitus
CCCTGCGCACCACCCCGGTTTCCCTCGTCACGGCTCCCTCTCTGCACCGGGAAAAAACCCACAGACCAAGGCACCCTCAGGCACTGGCTCGTCATGCACCACTCTCGGGACCCCCCTTCCTCGGATCACGACCCCCAAAGACTTCACCCCACCCCCTTCCTTAAATAAATCCTGTTTCCTTTAACCCTTCTCCCCGTCTCCCTTTTTCGTTTGGGTTCACCCGCACTGTCACCGAGCACGAATCGTCACATAGGTCATGTCCGAAAAGTGCTACAAAGATTACTTGAAAATCAGTTATATGTCAAGGCTGAGAAATGTGAGTTTCATAAGTCTTCTGTGTCTTTCCTGGGGTTTGTGCTGGCTGAGGGAGAGATCCAGATGGATCCCAGTAAAGTCTCTGCAGTTGCAGAATGGCCCACTCCACGCTCCAGGAAAGAGGTTCAAAGGTTTCTCGGTTTCGTTAATTTCTACCGCAAATTTATCCAGAACTACAGTTCCATTGCTGCACCTCTGCACAACTTGACCTCCCCTAATCAAGTGTTTGTCTGGTCCACAGAATGCGAGACTGCTTTTAGTCGCCTCAAGAAGAGTTTCACCTCAGCGCCAGTGCTCTCACTTCCAGATCCACGCCAGCAGTTTATAGTAGAGGTTGACGTCTCTGACGTGGGTATTGGAGCAGTCCTATCACAAATTAATCCAGGGAACGGTAAGATGCACCCTTGTGCATTTTTGTCCAAAAAACTCACTAGTGCTGAACGTAACTATGATGTTGTAGACTGTGAACTGTTGGCGGTCAAAGTGGCTCTGGAAGAGTGGAGGCACTGGCTCGAGGGGGCTCAACAACCTTTCCAGGTCTGGACTGACCATAAGAACTTGGAGTACCTGAAAACTGCCAAGAGATTAAATTCTAGACAGGCTAGATGGTGTCTTTTCTTTGGTCGGTTTAACTTTGTCCTCTCCTTCCACCCCGGTTCAAAAAATGTCAAGCCTGACTCTCTCTCCCGTATCCATGACCCAGATAATTCCACTCAGGCTCCCAAAACCATCCTCCCCAAGTCTTGCTTTATTTCCGCCTTCTCTTGGGGAATTGAGGACAAAGTCAGAGCGGCCATTGCTAATGTCCAGCTACCCCCAGAATGTCCTGTGGACAAATTGTTTGTAGTTCCCGGACTTCGGGGGGAAGTTATTCACTGGGGTCACACCAATAAGGTCGTCTGCCACCCAGGGATCCTTAAGACCCTGTCAGTGATCCAGCAGCGCTTCTGGTGGCCTAAAATGAATCTAGATGTCACTGAATATGTCAATGCCTGTTCTGTATGTGCCACGTGTAAAGTTTCACAGCAGAAACCACATGGAGAGCTTCAACCGCTCTCAATACCTAAACGCCCATGTTCTCATGTATCTCTAGATTTTGTTACCGGTCTCCCTCCCTCTAGTAGGAATACTGTGGTTTTAACAGTTGTCGACAGACTTTCTAAAATGGTACATTTAATTGCCCTGCCTAAACTTCCTTCAGCCAAAGAGACTGCCAAGGCTCTCATCCAGCATGTTTTCAGGATCCATGGTTTTCCGGAAGATGTCGTCTCCGATCGAGGCCCCCAGTTTATTTCCAAGTTCTGGAAGGAGTTCTGCAGTCTGCTAGGAGCCACAGTCAGTTTATCATCAGGTTTCCACCCACAGTCAAATGGTCAAACTGAACGCTTAAATCAAGAACTGGAAAAAGGACTACACATCACAGCATCACAACACCCCAACACCTGGTCTTCTCAATTGGTTTGGATCGAGTTAGCTCACAATTCATTGCCATCTACATCATCTGGTTTTTCTCCGTTTCATGTTGTCCATGGTCACCCACTGTCTCTGTTTCCCTCCACAGACCCTGTCAGCCCTGTCCCGTCGGTTCTTTTATTAATCAGATGCTGTAAGAGGACCTGGGAGCGAGCTCGCCAGCACCTCCTGCGGCAGTCCGCTGCTTATAAAGTTGCAGCAGACAGGAAAAGGTCGACAGCTCCCGCTTACTCCATGGGTCAAAAGGTCTGGCTCTCAACGAAAAATCTGCCACTCAGGGTGGAGTCTCACAAGCTCGACCCAGGTTCATCGGTCCCTTTCCTATTTCCAAAGTTGTTAACCCTGTGTCTGTTCGTCTGCATCTCCCCAGGTCCATGCGTGTTCACCCCACTTTTCATGTCAGTCACGTCAAGCCTGCACTCACCAGCCAGCTCTGCCCTCCAGACAAGCCCCCTCCACCCCCCCGGTTCATTGACGGCGGGCTGGTTTTCACAGTCAGGAAGCTCCTGTCTGCCCGTCGTCGTGGCCGGGGGATCCAGTACCTGGTGGACTGGGAGGGGTACGGACCGGAGGAGCGGTCCTGGATCCCCTCATGTTTTGTTTTAGACCCCTCTCTCATTTGTGACTTCCACGCTGCGAACCCTCAGGCACCTGGGCCTTCAGGAGCCGGCCCTTGAGGGGGGGGTACTGTCATGTCTGTCAAGTTTCTGTTCATGTCTGCACATTATGTCCCGTTCTAGGTTTACTTCCTGTACCTGTCTTGTCTCACCTGCTCCCTGATTACCTCCCCGCACCTGTTTCCCATTGACCCTCATTACCTCGTGTATTTTACCCTGTGTGTCTCACTGTCTTGTCGCCAGTTCGTTGCACTTCACAGTCCTCGTACCAGCGTTACTCAAGTTAAGTCACAGTCTGTTTGATCTCGACCTTGTTTCTGCTTTTTGACCTTGCCACTTGTCTGACGATTTTGGATACCTTTGTCTGTTTGATCTTGACCTTGTTTCTGCTTTTGGACCTTGCCTCTGCTCGCCGATTCTTGGATACTTCTGCCTGTTGGACTGATTTTCTGTGTACCGAACCCTGACTGCCATTAAACCTGTCTTTTGCCCGAACCTACTGAGTCAAGCATTTGTGTCCACCAATTCTGTAATGAGTTCATGACAGAACGAACTGGCCAGAATGGACACAGCTGATTCAGACCTGGTTTGCAATGCCATACGAGCACAGAGTAAGAAATTAGCTGAGCAAGAACAGCAGCTCGCTGCTCTATGCTCCAACCTGAGAGACCTAGACGCACAGCAGGACTCAATGATGCAAAACCTGTGCTCTCATGTTAATTTGTTAGTAGAGTGGCTAGATAATGCAGCTCCGACCACCGCTGCTCCAAGCACAGCAGCTGATCCTCCGGCTGCCGCAACTGCCGCTGCCGCTGCCGCTGCCGCGGCCGCCGCTGCTCCACTGCCTGATGCCGCTAACACGTCATGCTTGCAGCTCTCCTGGCCCCAGAGATTTTCAGGAGACTCTGGTGATATCAAGCCCTTCCTGACTCAATGTAAGCTTCATTTTGAACTGCAGGCTGTGGCCTTTCCGACTGAGCACTCAAAGATCGCCTTTATTATTTCCCATCTGTCTGGGCGTGCTGAAGCTTGGGCCACTGCTGAGTGGAGTCGGCGCGCCTCGTCATGTGTCATGCTCGCAGGATTCACCAAAGCACTCACACAGATCTTCCAGCACACATCACCAGGTCGAGAGGCTGCTCGGGCTCTTGTTAACCTAAGGGAAGGTAGACGCAAGGTCACAGACTATGCCATTGATTTTCGTACGCTAGCTGCAGAAAGCGAGTGGAATACTTCTGCACTAGCTGATGCGTTTTTTCAAGGATTGTCAGGAAATATCAAGGATCACATGGTCGTCATGGATCTACCAGAAGATTTGGATTCACTCATTGTTCTTGCCATCAAGATCAACAAGAGGCTTGCCGAGCGAGATCAGGACCGGGGACGATTCCCTGTACGTGTGTCGCATCACCAGGAAGGCAGAGGCTNTCTGGTAGGTTACCAATGTCCTGGAAAAAGGCAATTGTGGTCCCTATAGTGAAACCAGGGAAGGACCCGTCCTCTCTGTTGTCATATAGGCCAATAGCTTTAACATCAGTGTTGTGTAAAGTGATGGAGAGGATGGTTACCAATAGGTTGGTTTACTTGCTGGAAACAGGAAATTTCTTTGCTGAATATCAGAATGGATTCTGAAAAGGGAGGAGTACGATGGACTCTGCAGCAGTGTTGGATAAAGAGGTCAGAAGAGCTATTATACACAAGGAAGCTGTGGTTGCAGTGTTTTTGGATATTGAAAGGGCTTATGACAGTTTATGGAGGGAGGGCCTGCTCATTAAGTTGCACAATGCAGGTGTCTGTGGGAGGCTATTTGGTTGGATTAAGGACTTTTTGAGCAGTAGACAAATTCAGGTTAGGATAGGGAATGTGCTGTCTGAAGCTGCAGAAGTAGAAAATGGTACCCCCCAAGGGTCAGTGATTTGCCCCGTTTTGTTTAACATTATGATAAATGATATTTTCAAATCTGTGGATGTGAAATTTGGTAACTCCCTTTTTGCTGATGACGGGGCCATTTGGAGAAGTGGGAGGAATATTGAGTACTTGGTCAGTGAGACTCAGAGCGCTCTCAATCATGTTGTGAAGTGGGCAAATAAATGGGGTTTCAGGTTATCAACTGAAAAGAGCAAGTTTATGATTTTTGGTTTGAAAAAGAAAATTCCGTCATGTAGTATTGCAATGTATAATTCCCCAATTGAGCGAGTGAGCGTTTTTAAATTCTTAGGACTTTGGTTTGATGAGAGGCTGACTTGGAGGACTCATGTAACCAAAGTAGTCGTTGAAAGTGAGAAAGTAATCAATGTTATGAGAAGTCTGTCAGGGTGTGATTGGGGGGCAGAGAGGTATACATTGCAGCTTATTTATAGGGCCATGATTAGATCATTATTGGACTATGGGTGTGTTATCTTTGGGGCTGCTTCTAAATCTGTCTTGAGTAAACTTGATTGTGTGCAGGCTAAAGCGCTGAGACTCTGCTGCAACAACTTCCATCCCTGCATTATTAGTAGAAATGAGAGAGTCTCCTTTGAGCCTGAGGCGAACCAGGTTGGGACTTCATTACTGGGCTAAAGTGGCAGGGTACAGTGGACACTTGGCAGCTAAATGGTTGCTGGAGGACAGCTGGGAGTTTGGGAAAAAGCCAGAGAAGGCTTGTTTTATGTCTTGGGTGGCAAAGGTTGCCCAAAATCTGGAGTTTGAGAAGGATGCTGTGGTTGGAGTAGTGTGGCCCTCAGTGCCTTTATGGAGGTTGCCTGAACCAGAGGTTAATGTTGAGTTGCTGAGTGTGGCTAGGGGGGCAGCATGTGGGCATCTGCAGCGGGTTCTGAGTGAGCACGGAAATGCAGTCCAGATCTACACTGATGGGTCTAAGGAGGGATGCAGAACAGGGTTTGGGCTGTATGTAGTAGAGCCCCTGGTTAGACGCAGTGTTCGTGCAACAGATAATTTATCTGTGTTTTTGGTGGAGCTACTTGCCATTTGGTGTGCACTGAGGTGGGCTGAGCTGAACAAACCGCTATTTTCTATAATCTGCTCAGATTCTGCCGCCGCTCTGTCAGCCCTCAGCCATAGATCTTCTGAAGCACAACTTGACTTGATCTTCTGCATTCTGTCTTACCTTGGCAGAATTGAAAGTGTGGGGTCCGTTGTGACATTTGTATGGGTCCCTGGCCATTCTGGGGTGCAGGGAAATGAAATAGCGGATGCATTGGCCAAAGAGTCACTCTGCAGGGGCTCGGTAGAGTTTGTGCTGCCACTGGGAAAGCAGGAGTGCTATAGCAGCTGTAAAGAGCATCTTATTAGTCAGTGGCAGCAAGAGTGGGAGGGGGAGAGCAGAGGGAGACATTTTTTTTCTTGTCAACCGTCTGTGGCAAGCACTAGACACCCAGTGACTTCTTGTCGTAGAGAGGAGGTTGTTTTAACAAGACTGCGCTTTGGACACTGTGGCCTTGCATCCAGCCTATTTACTGTAGGAAGACATGAGAATGGGTTGTGTGAGTGTGGCGGATCAGAAACCCTGAGTCCTGTTGTCCTGCAGCAAATATGAGAGAGAGAGCGAGAAGCTGTTTATGGAGCTGCCTGAGACAGGCTTGACTGTCTTTTCAACTGGGTCAATACTGTCTTACAATCAGAGGGGAGTGGGAGATGCTGTGTTGTTGTATCTCCGCCGTAGTGGCCTTTTTATGAGAATTTGAAAGTCCTGACTGACAGTGGAGGGCAGCATTGCGCACTCCAGCGTATAGCCTGTCGGAAATCAACAGAAGAAGAAGAAGAAGCCCTGGGTACGTGAGTGTTTGCATGCTGCCAGAGTGAAGAAACAAACCCAGAGGGGCTCTACGAGTTGGTTTTCTCTTTGCCTTTTTCCTCGAAACACGGATAGTTGGAGCTTTAGCGGGAGTCGAGCGATGCGGACGGTCACCGACATCCATCGTGGAGCCGTAGCAGCAGCTCCGGGCTTCGAGTAGAAGACCTGACCTGTGCAAACTCTGGAAAGCTTCTCAGGACATTCAGTCGAAGCTGGGAGTTTTGTTTTTTTTTAGAAAAAAAATATCACATGCGACACAGGTTGGATTTCTGATCTGAGGAAGCATGATTTTGAGGAAAATCCAGTCAGGCGGCTGCAGAACATGGCTGTCCCGGGTGAGTTTAGTGTTTAGAGTCAAACTAAAGAGCTTAAAACATTGGAATTTGTGATCTTATAGTATATTTATCACAGCAGAGAAGCTGCAGATCTTGTTTTCGCAGTCGTGTCTTTCACACTTCCTATTTTGATTGTGGCTGTGGTCGCGCCCTGCTTGATATTGGCATTTGGTCAAACTGTACTGCTCTGTGCTGACATGCTCAGTTACTGTAGCTGCACTGCAATTATACAGCTAATTAGATTTCATCATAGCTTCACATCACAAATATATTTTACTTGATCCTGCAGAAATTTCACTTATCCTCCTCCCCTTCCTCCTGTCTGCAGGTTTCACTGAGGCCAGAGGTGTGTTTGTTCTCCTCAGTGCCTCCCCAGCCGGTGCCTCCTCTGATCCAGACCCTGCAGGGATACCTGAGGGCCTTGGAGCCCCTCCTGCCCCCCGAGGAGCTCAGCCACACCCGCAAGATAGTGCAGGAGTTCAGCCGGATTGGAGGCCTCGGTCCGAAGCTGCAGGAGGCTCTGGAGAGGAGAGCCAGACTCTCCAAGAACTGGGTATGTGTCTGCTATCAGTGTGTGAAGGGAGGCAGCTGCTGGAGGTAGACATGAACACACCTGGAGCTCATGGGCAGATGTACAAGAAACGTTGGAAAGTAGAATCAGCAACAAAATACAGACTGATCTTAACTTCTTACAGTCAAATCAGGTCATGCAGATGAGCCAAAGTGCTGCCCAGTAGGGTCATTCCACTTGATTAAAACTCCTTTATTTATAAACTATGGATATGTAAAATCCGTCTTTCCATGACGGCTTCAATATTTTTCTATTTATATTTCAACTCACCCATAATCAGAGCTTATTCAATGTCCAATATTGCAGATTCTTAATTGTTGCCGTGATTAGAAATAACAGTGAAACAGTTACGTTCTTTTATCTTTAATAGTTCCTGGGATATTATGGTTCAAACATGGGAACAACAGGGAATTTAAAAACAATAATCTCACAGAGGTTTTTTTTATATATATAAAGCTAAAATTCCCTCATCTTTATAAATATCCATATTTTATGCTACAAAACGTTCAGACAAATCAGTGATGGTGAAGCACAAAAAGTTTTAAAAATGTGATTGTTTGAGACGTTTTGATCAAACAGACATAAAAACTGGCATCATGAATTAAACCAGTAAGTTTAAATATTAAGGTTAATTATGTGAATTTAACTGGGTAATTTAAATATTACAGGTAAAACCCTACAAAATTATTTTTTTTAAATGGCATATTAAGGTTAAGACCCTCAGTGTTATTTATGGAGATTTACTTATTTAAATCTAAAGTCGAAATGAATCCAGTAAAAGCAAAGAACTGAAAATTATTTTTTTATCTGTGTTGTTCAGGTTGTTTTTTGTGTATGTGTTGAGAACATTTTCCCAACAACAAAACCGACTCAAAAACTCTAAAACGTTTATAAAAACACACTAAAGTCTCCAAAATATATGCTATGTATTAATATTTCTAGACAAATTTAACAAAACATTGAATATCTGTTTTTTTTTTTCTAGCATTAAATGATATTTAATTGAATATTTTGGTCGTTTGGGCTGCTGGTCTCACAAAACAAGACATTCGATGAATTTTGGCTTAAGATGTCTGTCTTCTTTTGTGATGGAACAGATACACACCTAGGCAAAATTGTTGGTGCCCCTCGGTTAATTAAAGAAAAACCCCAACAGTCACAGAAATAACTTGAATCTGACAAAAGTAATAATAAATAAAAATTGTATGAAAATTAACCAATGAAAATCAGACATTGCTTTTGAACCTGTGGTTCAACAAAATTATTAAAAAAAATAAACCCATGAAACAGGCCTGGACAAAAATGATGGTATCCTTAACTTAATATTTTGTTGCACAACCTTTTGAGGCAATCACTGCAATCAAACTATTTCTGTAACTGTCAATGAGACTTCTGCACCTCTCCGCAGGTATTTTGGCCCACTCCTCATGAGCAGACTGCTCCAGTTATCTCAGGTTTGAAGGGTGCCTTCTCCAGACGCCATGTTTCAGCTCCTTCCACAGATGTTCAATAGGATTTACATCAGGGCTTATAGAAGGCCACTTCAGAATAGTCCAATGTTTTTCTCTTAACCATTCATGGGTGTTTTTAGCTGTGTGTTTTGGGTCACTATCCTGTTGCAAGACCCGTGACCTGCGACTGAGACCAAGCTTTCTGACACTGGGCAGCACATTTCTCTCGAAAATACCTTGATAGTCTTGAAATTTCATTATACCCTGCACAGATGCAGCAAAGCAGCCCCAAAGCTTCCATGTTTCACACTAGGGACAGTGTTCTTTTCTTGATATGCTTCATTTTTGCATCTGTGAACATAGAGCTGATGTGCCTTGTCAAAAAGTTCCAGTTTTGTCTCGTCTGTCCAGAGGACATTCTCCCAGAAACTTTGTGGCTTGTCAACATGCAGTTTGGCAAATTCCAGATTTGTTTTCAACAATGGTGTCCTCCTTGGTCGTCTCCCATTAAGTCCACTTTGGCTCAAACATCGACAGATGGTGCGATCTGACACTGATGTACCTTGACCTTGGAGTTCACCTTTAATGTCTTTAGAGGTTGTTCTGGGCTCTTTTGTTACCATTCGTATTATCCGTCTCTTAGATTTGTCATCAATCCTGCGGCCACGTCCAGGGAGGTTGGCTACAGTACCATGGATCTTAAATTTCTGAATAATGTGTGCAACTGTAGTCACAGGAACATCAAGCTGCTTGGAGGTGGTCTTATAGCCTTTACCTTTAACATACTTGTCTATAATTTTCTTTCTAATCTCCTGAGACAACTCTCTCCTTCACTTCCTCACGTCCATGTTTAGTTTGGTACAAACCATGTCACCAAACAGCACAGTTACTACTTGTAGCCCTATAAATAGGCCGACTGACTGATTACAAGTTTGTAGACACCTGTGATGCTAATTAGAGGATACACCTTGATTGAACATGTCCCTATGGTCATATTATTTTCAATCTTTTCTAGGGGTACCATCATTTTTGTCCAGGCCTGTTTCATGACTTTATTTTTTATTGTTTAATAATTCTGTTAAGTCACGGTTCAAAAGCAATGTCTGATTTTCATTGGTTAATTTTCATAGATTTTTTAGAATTTATTATTACTTTTGTCAGATTCAAGTTATTTCTGTGACCATTTTGGGTTTTTCTTTCATTCACCGAGGGGTACCAACAATTTTGTCCACGTGTGTAAGTAGTCAGATAATTGAGAAACAAATCATAATGTTTATAGTAATGAAATTGATCTTTTGTAGCCCCGTGCTGATGAGAAGTTTGACGAAAACATCACAAACAAACAAAAATGTGTCACTTTAATGAGTTTGTGCTGCCAATAAACTAACAGATAATTTAACGTAGGAGAGCAAGAAAAATATTTATGTATATGGCAGTTTTCAAAATAAAAGTAGCAAACTGCAAGGTGGCTCGGCGGTTAGCACTGTTACACCAAGAAGGTCGCCAGTTTGCATCCTGGTGAGGACACCCGGGATCTTTCTATGTGGAGTTTGCATGTTCTCCCTGTGCAGTGTGGGTTTTCTCTGGGTTCTCCGGCTTCCTCCTACACAGTCCAAAAACATTTTGAGGTTAATTGGTGATTCTAAATTGTCCGTAGGTGTGAATGTGAGTGTGCTTGGTTGTCTGTCTGTCTGTCTGTGTAGCCCTGGATAGACTGGCGACCTGTCCAGGGTGTCTCTGCCTTCGCCCTGAGTGAGCTAGGATAGGCTCCAGCCCCCCATGACCCTAGTGAGGATTAAGGGGTGTATAGATAATGGATGGATGGATGGACAAACAAACAAACGGGACTGAAAACTTGATCTACTGTTACAAATCGCTGTGATTTTGTTTAGAGCTGATTTCTGTGCTTCTGCTGCAGATCTCGGACCGCTGGGTGCAGTGGGCGTACTTGGAGAGCAGACAGCCGCTGCCCGTGCACTCGAACCCGGCCATCTCTCTGCCCCGCAGAGACTACAACGACTGGAGGAGCCAGCTGGTGTGAGTCCACTCATGCTGATGTAGTGACGCAGCATGACTTGTTTAATATCAGCTCTGGACGTGATGGTTTCAACATGCACAGAAACTCAAAACACTCAGCTGCTGCTTGTTTAGTCTTACTAGTCAGCAGATAAATAAATTCTGCTGCAGTACTATAAAAGCTCATTCTGAATCAAATTTGTCAAACTTTACATCATGAAAGCACAAAGTCTCGTCATTCAAACTGTAAACTATTTTAAGACAGTAGCAACAGCAGGTGCTGACTTTGAGGAGTCTGCAAACACATCGAAACGGCACTTTTTCTGTCACCTCTGCCTCTTCTGCACACAGTTTTCACAAGAAAAAGGCTTTGAGCGAGCAAAATCGACACTGTGTTGTATTGTAGTGTTGTGTCTTTGTGTCCTCTTCTGCTTGTGATGCGGATGCTCAGCTGTTTATTGTGTGAATCACTTAGCTGTTGCCATTTAAACCTTGTAACATGACGACCTGCTGCTCTGTGTGCTGCACAAACACTCCGGCTGGTAACTTTTCAAAAAGACAGTTGCATAAATTCAAATAATTTGCAACTTTTATTTATGAGTTTGTTTTGGTGAAATTCTTGAAAGTCAGCACCTAGAACACCCTACTAAGGTGGGCACTGTTGAATTTAAAGTTAATTTAAGTAGATATTTGGATACTATTTGATATTTTTAGTTTTAATACTTTTGTGGATGCCTATACCGAGCAGAAAGCATGATCAATTCACATACAGTTGACACAATGAGTCTATGTTGCCTTGTTTATCAGGAATCTTTTCATTTTCTTGGTATTTCTGAACATTTGATAAACCTTTCATCCTGCCTAAAACCTCTTTTGGTTCTGTGCAGGAAAACCCCTGAATGTGAATTGTTTAATGTGCAGTTACGGTTGAAAACTCTAAATCTGTTCCATATTAATAAGAAAATGTTTGTTTCCTCGCAGGTTTGCATCTAAACTGATAGCAGCCGTTCTGGACTTCAAAGCCAGAATTAACACGTGAGTCTTTCTTTATAGCAGATTGTAGACAACACATGAGAATGGCAAGAACTCCCTTTGTGTTTTAAAGGTAAAATATTAGAAAAAATAATGCTATGGGTTAGGGCTGCACAATTAATCGAATTTTAATTACGATCACAATATTGGCTTCCTACAATCAAATTTGCATGATCGAGCGATATTTAAAATGTTTATTGCTGTGTTCACACCAGACGGCTGTCTCTCAGGTGGTAGAGCGGGTTGTCCACTGATAGCAAGGTTGGCGGTCCGATCCCCGGTTCCCCCCACATGCTGTGTCTTGGGCAAGACACTGAACCCCAAATGGCTCCAATGGCAGATTAGCGCCTTGCATGGCAGCTCTGTCGCCATTGGCGTATGTATGAATGTGTGTGTGAACGGGTGAATGAGAAACATTGTAAAGCGCTATATAAGTGCAGACCATTTACCATTTACCATTTACCATTTAGGCGCGCGTAAAATCATTCACCTGAATGATTTTCATGTAAAGTCAATTTGAAGACGCGAGTAGACATCCTGCAGCACGATTGATGTGAATTGAGCAAGTTATTTGCGTGTAT
This sequence comes from Stegastes partitus, assembly GCF_000690725.1. Classification (NCBI taxonomy): domain Eukaryota; kingdom Metazoa; phylum Chordata; class Actinopteri; family Pomacentridae; genus Stegastes; species Stegastes partitus. Next base: position 69,332 of record NW_007578480.1, read on the forward strand.
GATGCGATTCTTGACGTGCGTTTGAAGAGCAAGTTGAAAAATCTGAGCTTTTGCAATCTGACGCGCTGCGTTGGCCAATCAGCATTGAGATTCTCTGCTGACATCAACATCATGATTCATTCAGTTTTTTACAACTACACCGTGATTACTGATTGATTTACTCACCCCAGGAGATAAGTAGCCACATTACTGGCCAAGGCAGATCTCAGTGCTCAGCAGAATGGATGTCCCTCTCCTCCAGTTCACACACAAGAATGCTACTCTTCAATTTAGCAAGCTAGCGAGCTGAGTTGCTAGCTATCGCAATGCTAGAGGGATAAACCGCCGCTAGCTCCGTGTTGCTGTGGTCAATGGACTCCTGCTGGCGGCCGCTTGTCTGTGTTGTTGTATGTGGCACGGAAAAAACATCACTCTATGTCAGCGAGCTGATACCACAATGTAGTAATTAATAAATTAATTTCCATTTTTCATATTTTTAGGGGTATTTTTCTTCTTTAGCTACAGAGATATTATGATGTATTGTAGATAACTGTCTTATAATATATCGCCAAATCACCATATCGTTGCTTACTGTGTAATTTTTCTGAATTTTTCATCAGTAAAAGTAGTAAAGCCTCTCTGTAAAAAGTGATTTTTTTTTTACTAGATAAACCCCTAAATGTATATAGTATTGTCAAAAAGGTGTAATTAAAGTTGTATATTGATGGTAATTTAATCAGCATTTTTTCCATTTAGCTCATATTAACATTATTTTAATGTTGGGCTGTTTATTTCTTCAAAAAATGGTCTTGTGAAGCTATTTCTGTCTATAACAAAGTCCCAAAAACTTTTATTTGTCTTTATTAAATCATTATTTTAACCAAAAATGTCAAAAAAAAAAGGAACGACTTACAGATTGTATTTGAACTTTTTACAGGAAAATTTAACTTTAAGGTCTCAAATTCAGACTTGAATAACTTGATGACGATGAAATGATGATGCATCATTTTTTAGAAGCTCATCAAAACAAGAATCTGCAAGATATTGAAAATTATTAGAAACTAGTGATGACAGATAAAAAAAAGTGGAATAAAAAGCACAAACATTTTCAAAATGTAGTGAACTGTAACTATAAAGTGCCAAAAAATTTAAATATTAGACTTCAGCCTAAATGAACATGTTTTCAATGCTGCTTAGTATTCAGTGTTGCTACTCTGTGAAGATGAAAACAGTAACATATACTAATTCCATAATAACCAAATGAATCCAGCTCCTGACAATTATCTGCTGTTGTAGTGACAATGTTGGTTATTAGCTACAACAGGACTCTGAGCTGCATTTAGCTGCAGTAATCCTCTGGGGACGTTTTAGGCTGCTGCATTGCAGCCACTTTCACCGTCATCTATTTTTGGGCTGCATCCTTTGACCCAGCTGGCATCGCCTGCTGTTTTTCTGCATGAACTGAATCTGCCTCTATATTTATTTGCCTTCGCTGACTGTAACAGTATCTGCAAACTTTTTGTTTTCAGTCGGAGCAGCACTTCAGTCCAGTTTTTAGCTTTTTTTGTATATATTTTTTCTACTTTATTAAAAATCATTGAAGCTGCTCTCCCTCCTCATTTAATCACTGAGCATTTTCTGCTACTTTACGTTTCAGAAGAACATGTCAGATTTTTACTTAATTTAAGTTATTAGAAATCTACAGTGACAAGTTACTTTTCAGCAGGGCTGCATCTAACAATCAGTGTCATTGCGGATTATTTTCATGATTAATCGACAAGGTAAATGCCTTTTTTTTTGTTCAGCACTCAAAGATGTTCAGTTTACCGTCACGGAGGAGGTACAAAACCAGAAAACATTCACATTTAAGAATCTGAAATCAGGAAATTTAGAATTTCTTTCTTAATTTGATTGATTATCAAAAGAGAGATTATTTTTTAGCTTTTATTTTCTGCTTTAGTTGAGGACATTTTGACCTCACAGTTATTCTGTTATTATCATTTGCATTTAGATCTATCAATTGGTTGACATATCCATACAAAGCAGTTTATGTTATGAGTTTTTAAAGGCCCCCAAAAAGAAAAACTTTCAGCAAATATTAGAGAAAATTCCAGAAAATGTGTTTTATTTTCTTTTTTCTCCCCAATAATAAACTCATAACCCATGGGATTTATATTGTGACCAAATGGAGATGAACAGGGGCTGCAGGGTGGCGCAGTTGGTAGCACTGTTGCCTCGCAGCAAGAAGGTTGCCGGTTCGCGTCCCAGTGGGGGCACCGGAATCTTTCTGCGGGTTCTCCGGCTTCCTCCCACACAGTCCAAAAACATGTTGAGGTTAATTGGTGATTCTAAATTGTCCGTAGGTGTGAATGTGAGTGTGCTTGGTTGTCTGTCTCTAAGTGTAGCCCTGTGATAGACTGGCGACCTGTCCAGGGTGTCCCCTGCCTTCGCCCTAAGTCGGCTGGGGTAGGTTCCAGCCCCCCCCGCGACCCTCGTGAGAATTAAGCGGTGTACAGATAATGGATGGATTACTTTTGTCAGTTTTAAGTTATTTCAGTGACAGCTGTTTTTTTCCTTCTTTAATGGGAGGGTGTAAATAAATTTGAGGACGACTATAGAAGATCCCCGGTTCGCGTCCCGGTTAGGATGCCTGGGATCTTTCTGTGTGGAGTTAGCATGTTCTTCCCATGCAGCGTGGGTTCACTCCAGGTTCTCTGACTTCCTCCCACAGTCCAAAAACACGCCGAGGTTAATTGGTGACTGTTGGTGAATATTAATAAAACTTGTGTGTTTGTTTTTCCGTCAGTGGGCAGCTGCCGGCCGAGCACATGCGAGGGATGCCTCTGTGCATGGAGCTCTACCCACTGCTCTTCTCCTCCTGCAGGATCCCCGGCCCCAAACATGACTACATCGCCCACTACGGTCGATCCAGACGCTCGCCAACACACATCACCGTGGTCAGGAACTACCAGGTGGGTTATGGCGACACACAGTGGAGGGCGCAGTCAGACTCTGCTGTTGTTCTCTCCTGTTGTTGGCTCGGCATCAGTTGTACGATGCAGCCGTCGTGTCAGGTCTTGTGCAGTCACACAGTTTTTTTTTTTCTTTGCTGCTTGTTAATTAGGTTTCTTAAGGCCTAAACCAATTACAGATGAGCCTTACCTTGTAAACAGAAGTCACATGACTGCAAAGGAAGATTCTTCATTGGACTTTAGATTTTTGGCAACGGATCCTCCTGGAAGATTAAAGATTGTGGCAGGTGGAGGAATGAAAACAAATCTGATCTGAGTGGTTTGACTTAAGATAAGCCTCATAAGCTTTGTCACCTGTTTAGCTTCCCTTGTCTTCATATCAGATTAAAAACAGGAGAAATGGATGAATGTGACGCTCCAGATGGTTCTGTCGACGTTTCAGTTCAAGTTCTTACTATGAACGTTGATTTAAAGTATATTTTGTGTTAAAAGTTGGTGATGAATTGACAGATTTTCAACTTTGCAACAGTCCTTGAACTAATCAAGCGTGACTTTCAGATTTGTCGGCAAAACGGCTAAATCAAAGTTTAAAATCATGATATTGCAGCAAATTCAATTCAATTCAATTTTATTTGTACAGCGCATATTTACAACAACAAGTCATCTCATAGCGCTTAACAAAGGCAGAGACAGAAACACCCAACAATCCAAAACATTTGGATTCCCTCTAAGCTTCAGCAGTCCGAAAGCACTCCGCAACAGTGGGAAGGAACCGAAAACCCCCACAGGGGAAAAAAAGCCTCCGACAAAACCAGGCTCAGGGAGGGACGGCCATCTGCCTCGACCGGTTGGGTGGATGTAGGATGAATTATACAATGTAGTTTACAGTTAAACAAGTTATTAGAAGTTATTGTCCTTTTGTAACAGGAGGCATCATGGTGGGGGCAGCAGGATACAGAAGGTGAGGCCAGCGGCTGTAATTCAGGAGCTCCAGATCCAGAGACATCCACAGAGAGAGCAGGCGCAGGAGAACCTCGGGGGGAGTCACAGTGTTAGTCATATGTAATGGTGATAGGCAACTATAGAAACATATACATACATACACACACACATGTATATATGAGGAGAGGAGAGGAGAGGAGAGGAGAGGAGCCCTGTGCATCATGGGAATCCCCCGGCAGTCTAAGCCTATAGCAGCATCACTAAGGGACAGCTCAGATGACTCCGAGCAGCCCTAACTATGAGCTTTATCAAAAAGGAACGTTTTTAACCTAATCTTAAAGGTAGAGAGGGTGTCCGCCTCCCGAACCCAAACAGGGAGCTGATTCCATAAGACAGGAGCCTGATAACTGAAGGCTTTGCCTCCCATTCTGCTTCTAGAAACTCTGGGAACCACCAGTAGACCTGCAGTCTGAGAGCGAAGGGCTCTGTTAGGATAATATGGAACAATAAGGTCTTTAAGATACGATGGCGCTTGATCATTAAGACTTTTATATGTTAGAAGCAGGATTTTAAATTGGATCCTTGAATCCTTGCAAACTCGTCTAAATGTCATTTAAAAGCTCACCAACACTAACCTGATTCTGTAAAAAAAGAAAAAATTCTGTGCTGCCTTGTGAAACCGTAAAGCCATGGTGACTCGGCTACAACCAACAGTCAAATGACAAAAACTCAGTGACTCACCAACGGAATTAGGCTGAACTGCAGGCTGTGTTTGAACAAAGCAGATAGGAAACAACGATGAAAACAAATTTAAAAAAATGTAAGTAGTGAAATATCTGTAGTATGTAGAGGTTTAACATTTAATGTTTACTCACCTCGTGATTGTTTGTTGGTTGAGCAGGTGGAATAGAACTTTTTCCAACTTAACCCTAACCTTTTTTATTAATTCTGGAAATAATCTAGTCGGTTATCAAATTTATTTATCACACACAACTTGCAGGGAAAAGGACTTTTGTGACTCTTCATTGCAATTCAGTCCTCAAAGTGCAGGGTAATGGCTATAAAAAAAATGCAGTGAAATACTAGATAGAATTTGCATAAGAGTAGAACAGATAATAGAAGCTATGAAAGACATCAAAATATAAAGGAAAGGTTTCTAAAAGTTATGTGGCAGCAACACAGTGGGATGTGTTGTAATACACTGTAGATATTTTTGATTATACTCTGAATTCTTATAGCACAATGAAGATGTACTTCTAAAAATGTCATGAAAGTGGAAAATAAAATGACATAAAATATAAGGAATTTTCGGAAAAAGCATTAATCAAAAGCCCAAGTTGAGACTTTCAAGGTGCTTTTTTTTTTTAGTAAAGTGAAAGTTACGAATCCCCGAATGCCAGAGGCGGCGCTTTAAGCGCTGAATATTCCCCTTCACGCATGCACAGTTTGAATATGAATACCAACAATGTCACCTGTGACACCTGGATGACCCCGGGGGAGACTATAACTTCTGGTGTCATCAGGGTATCTGTTCCTACAGAAGCTTCTCGCGAGAACACGAGGATTCTGAGTGATAGAGTGCTCTGGCGGTCATTCGGGATTCATAGAACCGTAATTACATTCGTAACTTTCATTCTAGTTCATCCCTGCTGACTGCCAGAGGCGGTGCTTCAAGCACTGAATGACTTACATCAGCAAACTCACGAGGAATCCTGATTACAAACCTGAATGAGTAGAATCAGAGGTCTCCGGCAACAGAACCACACCCAGTAGATGGGGAGTAGCAACATTTACCCTGTAAAACCTTGAGAAGGTTCCTGATGAGGCCCATGAAGCCGCAGTACAAATATCTTCTGGGGGTGCTCCTCTCAGGGCAGCCCATGACGTAGAGACACTCCTGGTGGAGTGGCATTTCACGCCTGATGACAAAGAACGGTTACTTGCCTCATATACATGGCGAATGACGTCCACAATCCAGTGGGACAGGCACTGTTTGGAGAGAGCACAACCTTTCTTAGGACCACTAAAACTGAGCAAGAGCTGTTCTGACCGCCGAACGCATGCTGAAGCTGTGATATAAACTCTTAGGGCCCACACTGGGCACAACAGTTCTGACTTGTCCCCCCTCTCTCCTGGTGGGGGGTTAAACTGTTCAAGCTGTATAGGCTGGTTGAGGTGCGAGTGTTATATTTTATGCAAGACTGCGTCATTTTGTCATTATGTTCCTCCACCTTAGGGAGGAACGCTGTATTCGGCCATAGAGTTACACCTGAACCATCTGAATTCCACCTCAGACACGAGTCACTGAGAGAAAGGGCGTGCAGCTCACTGACGTGTTTTGCCAAGGTAATGGCCAGGAGGAACGCAGTCTTGCATGACACCCACTTCAGCTCTGCTTGTGCCTAGAGCCTCCAGCGGCAGAGGAAGGTCCCATGATGGAGCTCTTGGAGCTCTCGAGGGATACAACCTCTGAGCTCCCCTGAGGAAGAGGGACACCAGACTGTGGGTCCCTACTGTGCCATGATCGACTCTAGCATGTCTAGCTGATATCACTGCCATGTACACCTTCAGGGTAGAAGGAGACCGACCTTTGTCCAGAAGGAACTGCAGGAACTCCAGAATAGTAGGCACAGAGCAATGCACTGGATTTGCACTCTGGCCCTCACACCATTCAGAAAATAATTTCCACCTGTTGTCATACTGCAGCCGAGTAGATGAAGCTCTGGCATTCAAGATGGTATGCCTGACAGGGTCCACACAGCTGCTCAGCAGCAGTTCAGGCCGTCCAACAGCCAAACGCACAGTTGGAGGCGTTGAGGATTGGGATGCCAAATCTGACCTCCTAGTTGTGACAGTAGGTCTTTTCTGTCAGGGAGTTGCCATGGCAGAGTCTGTGCAGGAGGGGAAATCATGTCCTCGCTGGCCAGAAGGGGGCCACCAGCAGAATCTTGTGACCCTTGTGAAGAACTCTCTGAAGTGTTGAACGAATCAGTGGCAGTGGTGGAGAGGTGTATAGAGACACTCCAGCCAGGGGTGGGCCACTGCATCCTGGCGTAGAGGGCTGGTCATTTCCGCCAAGGAAAACCAAAGGGGACAGTGGGTTGACACCTCTGACGCAAAGAGGTCAACCTCTGTTCTGCCAAAGAGGCTCCAGATGGTGCGCACGACCTTTGGGTGGAGGCGCCACTCTTCTGGTGGAGGCTTGTGACGGGAGAGGAAGTCTGCCAGATGGTTTCGCTCCCCCGGTAGATACATTGCCCGCAGGCTGACAAGGCACGGGGCTGCCCACGTCAGAAGGTCCTTGCTCACCTGCAGCAGCCGTGCAGACTTGGTCCTGCCCTGGTGGTTGATGTGGTATATGGTTGAGGTGTTGTCTGATCGAATGAGCACGTTTCCCTCTCAGGTATGGCAGGAAATGCTTTTGAGAGCGAGATGCACTGCTTGCAGCTCCAGCACATTGATATGTTCGGAGCAGTCTTTCACGAAGCGCTGCCTGTGGGCCGTCCTGCTCTGCCACACTGCACCCCATCCCAGGGGGCATGCATCTGTGGTGACAGCCTCTCTGCAGGATGGAACTGATCCCACAGGGACGCCTTTTAACATGTAGGCCCTGTCCCTCCATGGAGCCAGCGAGAAGGCACTGCTGCGACACCTTGATCCTCCAGTGCCTGTGCTGCTTGACATCCAAGTGGAAGCTGTTCAGCCACCTCTGTAGTGGGCGTAGCGACAGCAAGCCCAGTGGAACAACAGCTGTGACAGATGTTAGTTTGTCCAAGAGACGAAGGAATGTAGTATAGGGCACCAACTTGCCACTTCGGAAGAGGGTTAGAAGGTGTAGGATATCGTCCATGCGTTGTGGGGATGGACAGGCCCTCATAGTTGTGGTGTCCAAGGCCACGCCGATGAACATTGTGGACTGAGAAGGTTCCAGGCAACTCTTCCCCAGATATACCTTGAGGTCTAATTGAGCCACATGGGAGAGGAGACATGCTGTGTCCTGGGCCACCTGAGCCTGAGACAGTGCACAGATCAGCCAGTCGTCAAGGTACGGCAGAACCTTCATGCCTCAAGCCTGCAAGGGTACAAGAGCTGCCGCCACACACCTCGTGAACACCCTTGGGAAGCAGGAGAGCCCGAATGGTAGCACCCTGAACTGCCAGTGGTGGCCTCGATGGGCAAAGCGTAGAAACTGCCTGTGTTGATGAGCAATGGAGACATGAAAGTAGGCATCCTTCATGTCTACAGATGTGAACCATTCCCCTTGGGAAACAGTTCGCAGAACTTCTGCCGTGGTCAACATATGGAAAGGCATGATTTTCATGAATTTGTTCGATCCCCTTAGGTCCAAGACTGGACGGAATCCGCCGGTCTTTTTTGTAACGAAGAAGTATGTTGAGTAGAACCCTGTGGGGTGCAACAGAGGATCTACAGCCTCAATGGCGCCTTTGGCCAGGAGGGCGGACAACTCCTGGTCCAGCGCTAGAGCATTTGCCGGATCTCTGATAACGGTCATTTTGACCCCGCCAGAGGTTGGGGGCCGGCGTCGGAATTGAAGCTTGTACCCGTGGGTTAAGGTGGCAACCACCCAGGGGTCCGAAGCGTGAGCAGTCCAGTAGAGCTGCTAGTGGGAAAAATAATCAACAGCCGTCCCAGAGGCCTCAGTTCCTGGCCCCCCGGCCCCTAGGGGCCCTGGAGGGGCGGACAGGATCTGGGGCCCGAGGTTGCCTGGAAGGTAAGCGGGCAGAACCACGAAAGTCACGGGTCAGCCTCTGAACGAGACGCTGAGGACCACAACGGTTGCTGTAGAGAGCTGGTGGTGGTAAGCGGGCTCGGGGGGCAATTGAGGGGCCCCCAGACCTGTTGGAGGGAGGCATACTTCTATGCAGACCCAGGAGCTGCTGCCTGGTCTGCCCAGCTTGGATAGTTCGCTCCAGCACTTCCAGCGCAGCTGACCCAAATAGCTCCCCTGGTTCCGCTGAGAGGCTACGGAGAGTCCTCCTACTTGCCTCTGTCAGATTTGCCTGCGCAAGCCATACCTGGCGGCGAGCCTGGACCAAGATGGACGTCATCCTCCTAAGTTCTCTGGTTATGAGGCCAAATGCATACAACGATGCGTGACTGAGGCTTCTGGGGGCAACATACACACTGTCTTCCTGCAGAGAAGCTGAGAGGGCCAGCATGATGTGGGATAGGGAGTTACCAATACGACCAGCCCACGTTCCAGCATCATAAGCCCTTGTAAGCAGGTCATCTGTGACCGAGGTGAGGGGCACCTGGCGTTCTGACGCAGAGCCTCATCAGGAGACACAATTAGGGATGCGATGGCAGGCTCAATAGCAGGCATGTGGCCCAGGCCAACTCTCGCTGCATCATGCATGACTGCCAGGGCTCATCCATCAACTTGCAGCTGGGAACAAGCCTTACTGTCTCTCCAAGCAGCGTGGAACACATTCAAGTAGTCCACTCAGTGAGGAACTGGAAAGGCAGAGGGGGCAGGCCTGTGCCTAAAGAGGGCACTTGCATGAGCCGATTCCACCTGCTGTGGTATGTGCAGCCCCAGGCAATACAGGGCCATGCGCATAGTGGCCCTCCAAGGAAGTATCAGAGCGGTGGGCCATGAACATGGATCTTATCTGGGCCAACTCCACAGAATGCTGATCCACCTTTGAAGAAAGTCTGCTGTGATCCGACTTCACCTTTTTCCTGGAGGGGGCAGCAGCAGCTTCTGCCCGATGCTTAGAGTGTTTAAGTTGGGGTTGGAGCAATTAGCCTGGTGGGGGGAGGTCCCCTTCACCCCTTGGAGGTTCAAATTCTGCCAGTCTAGCAGTTCTCACTGCTCGCGGCATGTAGCTGCAATTCATACATAGGTTATCAGAGAGTGCCTCTCTCAGGTGCTCAAGACCAAGGCATGTGGGGCAGAGATCGTGGCCATCTTCAGGCTGGAGAGGAGCCTCACAGGGTGTACAATGGTGGGGGTTATCCATCGTGGTGGCACGAGAGGAGAACTGCCACCCTGGCAAACTACACCACTTTAAGTTAGCCCAGAGCGGACGCTAAGGACCATATGCTGGGGGAAGGGAGCGAGAACACTACCTGCCCATCAGAGGTCAGTCACAAAGTTAACACAACTCAGTTAGCCGGAGCACAACACTGCTGCTAACTTCATTCACTTAATGCTGGAGGGAGGGAGCGAGTGTGCTGTCTGTGCCAGCAGAGTTAAGACAAAATACTATCTCAATCAGCAAGAACGTAACACTACACCATATGCTGAAGGGAGGGAGCGAGCACACTGCCTGTACCAGCGAAGGTTCATCAAAAGAAAAACAATTGATCAGTCAATACAGATCTCAAATGAACTGAAAGAGACTTACTCTACTTCTTTCTTTCTTTCTTTCTTTTTTTTTTTTTTACCCAATGGGTTATCCAGTTGAAGAGCGTTAACATGAAACGGGATCGTATGCTGCAGGGAGGTCGCGTGCACGCAACGCAGCCTTTGCAAGCATAGATCAATTATGTTAAACGAACAACATGCAATAATAAATAACATAACAAATGCCGGAAGGATGGGGCATAAACACAGCCATCACCGACAAAGTGTGCACCAACAATATAAATTATTATCAGTAATACAGCCACTTACCTTCTGTCCGAAGAAGGAAGCGACATCGCTGTCTTACCACGCGAGACGCCACGGCGTGCAGGCGATTATAAACAAACTTAACACCTCACATAAGAGGGGAAAACCATCTGTCGTGGCTCCTGGGGGGCAAAAAGTCCGCTGCCCCAACCAACAAAGCGACGGGACGTAGTTAAGCTTTTAGTAACGCAGCTTTGGATAACGCTATCAGAGCAATAGTGATCTGCGCGAGCGAGAAGATGAAAAGGAACAGATCCTCTGATGACACCAGAAGATATAGTCTCCCCTGGGGTCATCCAGGTGTCACAGGTGACATTGTTGGTATTCATACTCGAACTGCGCATGCGAGAAGGGGAATATTCAGTGCTTAAAGCACTGCCTCTGGCGGTCAACAGGGATGAAATAGAACCCCAAAATATGAGTTACTACTATAGTGGAATAAGAAAACCAGCAGCAGATATTGGCATGTATTCATCAGTTTTATGTGGTATTCATTTTGTGTTACTGTAAATGTGTGTGTGGGTGTTGACTGACGGAGAAATGCTTTAGAGATTAAATAAATTACTATAAATAGGTTCACTGTAGGAGAGTCAGTATCTTGCAGTGTGCAGAGGCCTGTTTAGGCTCAGATTCATCATTATTCCATTGCTTCTAGTGACCGTGGCCTCCTCAAACCTTTTCTCTCCATCTATTAGTTCTTCCAGCTGGAGGTTTACAACAGCGACGGCTCACGGATGACAGAGAGTCAGATCCACGCTCAGCTGCTGAGAATCCGATCTCAGTCCTGGAAGACGGATAAGGAGCCGATGGGCATCCTGACCAGCGAGCACCGGCACACCTGGGGAGAAGCCTACAACCGCCTGCTCAGAGGTACATCACAGGACCACATACACACCTTTAAAATGGATCTATGGAGCATCTACCACTAAACTGTTAGAATATAGCACATTATATTGGCGGACAGAGTGAAGCTGTGAGTGACTTAGCAGCGTTTTTCCCTCATCTACACCGCTTATACCAGGTGTCAACAAACACCAAATAAAAATATCAAAACTGGAAACTCCCGGCAACAAGTATATTCAGGAGCTGGAATCAGACATCATACATTGATTCACTTTTCAACGCGATGTCACCAGAAAGCAAACACGGAAGACAAGAGCTGAGCTCAAGTGACACCGACCCAGAAGGATCTCTATCCCTGGAAATGCGCCAAATGTGACAGGCTATGGAATCAGTGCAACAACAACTTAAGAAACTGGACCTACTAAATACACTAATGAAAGAGGTCAGTGACCTCAAGCAATCACTGGACTATCACATCGCTTTAGTCGACATCCTGAAAGAAGACAACGCATCACTACGCTCTGATGTAAACGATCTCAAAACTCTTGACAGCCCACCTACAACAAAACTCTTGTGACGCCCAAAATCATATTCTCGATTTCCAATGCAGAAGCATGAGAGATAATTTCATCTGTTTACCAGAACAGCAAAGAGAAACTTACCAAATCTCAGAACAACTTGTCAAATCACTTCTGAAAACTAACCTCAAGATGGAAGAAGATGTGGTTCGGCAAATCCACTTTCCCCATTTTCGCCAAAGTTCTGGATCCGAGGTACAAGCCCATCATCATGGCGAAGGCCAAGGAGCTCAAGGGGACAGGACTTACCCTGAGTGACCAGTTTCCACCAGAGGTCATGCGCACACTTCTCCAACTGGTGCTAGCCGAAGCAAGATCCGCAATGGCCAACTCTACCGCAACTCAAAGATAACTGACTGGCTTACTGGTGGAGACGAACTACGCACAAACCCACGCCACGAACGCAAGGTAAACATTGTCCGACACTGATGACGTCATCAGAGCTATACAAATCTCTGAACTTAACCTGCCATCACAGAAATTAAAATTTGGAGCTAATTTAAACAATCTGAACTAAAAGTTCAATTGCCATTGTATTCCGTGATATTAATTATTTTCTAATATTTCCATCAACATTATTATTTTGTTTGATGATCATGTTTGTTTGCTTTGCTTGTATTTTTTTGCTTGCTTTATTCTTTTTTGACTTTCTTCTCTCTTTATTTTCTCTTCTTTACTTATTTATTTAATTTACTTTAATTTACTTTACTCCCGCATCGACCTAATTTTAAACAGCAACTCTATTATGTCACAACTATCAGATCAAGAAATCCATCCCATCACAATTAGTGACCATGCTCCAATATCCATTACCTGGAATCATTCACATCAACTTAAACAAAACTTAACAAATCAGTTAAGGTGCTTCAACACATCACTCTTAACTGATCCAAATTTTGATAGCCTCATAAGGAGAGAGTGGGCATCCTTTATTGAAGTGAATGACTCCCCAGGATCATCGCCTTCTCTCCTATGGCAAACAGGAAAGGCAGTTCTAACCGGTCATATCATCAACTACTCTGTACACAAATCTAGAAAAGAAAAAGAACAGAAACATAATTTGGAACAAGAAATAAAAGCATTGGAAGAAAAAAACATGGTAAACCCCACAGTTAATCTGGAAATTGAAATAAGAAAACTCAAATTGAATTTGGATGAAATTATAAACAAACAAACTCAATTCCTCATACACAGACTAAGAAAAGAACATTTTCATCATAACAACAAATCAAGTAGGCATCTGGCAAACCAAATCAAATTAAACCAGGAAAATCATCAATTCCAGTCATCAAGAACTCAGCAGGTAAGCCCACACCATCACATAAAGAAATAAGTGAGACCTTCCGAAAGTTCGACAGTACACTCTACTCCTCCGAAACGCAACTGAACCAAGAACACATCAATACATTCCTCAAAAACATTAAGCTACCAACCTTGACACCAAACCAAATTTCAAAACTGGAAACAACAATCACTGAAGCAGAACTAAGCGCCTCCCTGAAAAGTATGCCCAATAACAAATCCCCCGAGCCTGATGGCTTCCCTGCTGAGTTCTACAAACATTTCTGGTCTATACTATCCCCCCTATTCATGCACATGATAGAAGAATCTCAAAAAAAATCCCCATTTACATGAACTCAGCAACAATATCCTTCATTCTAAAACCCAATAAAGACCCAATACTACCCTCAAGCTACAGGCCTATTTCTCTCATCTATGTTGATACAAAAATCTTAGCCAAAACACTTGCCCATTGTTTGGAAAAAGTAATACCCACCATCATCCAGCCTGATCAGACAGGCTTTGTCAAAGGAAGAAATGCATCCACCAATACCCAGACTTTTTAATCTTATTCATTTGTCTTCATTACATCAAGAAAAAAACCATAATAGCATCTTCAGACGCGAAAAAAGCATTTGACAGGGTTGATTGGACCTTCTTGTTTGCGACGCTTGCAAGGTTTGGCTTTGGGGAGTCATTCACCAACTGGATAAAAATTCTATATACCTCACCTACTGCTACTATCACCACAAATGGTCTCACATCATCGCTGTACCGTGGGAACCACCAGGGATGCCCACTCTCACCTCTATTATTCTTGATTTTCATTGAACCACTCGCTGAGGCGATCTGTCAAAACAATCAAATTCAGGAATTAAAACACAAAATATTGACCACAAAATCAGCCTTTATGCAGATGATATCCTCCTCTTCTTACAAGACCCATCTTTACTTCACACTATTAGCTTCATCAAATCTTTCTCTAGCCTTTCACAATATTCGATCAACTGGGATAAATCATCAATACTACCTTTACAATCCAACAGTTGGGATGTGACTGCCATAGACCCCCCAGTTCAGCTCTCTACTAACATCACCTACCTGGGAATTAAGATCTCTCCCAGGCTGTCAGAGCCATTTACACTCAACTTCTCTCCATTACTTAAAGAAATACAAGATCAATTACTCCGATGGACTAACCTCCCATTCAAATCACAGGCAGAATTTCCATTGTCAAAATGTCTATCCTTCGAATAGGACTTCCGGACTGAATAATGGCGGAGTAGGCAGCAACCGGGAGAGCTCTGTCGAAATCCTTCTGAGATAGATCCGAAACATTTGCTAGACACGGTTTAGCCTTGTCCCACATATTTGCAAAGATGGGAAAGCTGAGCAAGAAACCACCTCAGGCCTCGAAAGAACCGGAGGAGGACGAAAATCCTCTCGCTAGCCAAAAGACAACATACACTGCTAACAACCTAGCGCCATCATTGACTCGAGCCGACATGGAGGCGATGCTCCTCAAATCGGAAGAACGAATCATCTCAACTTTAGCAGCACAGTTCTCAGCAGATAGAGCACGGATAGACAGACATGACCAGGCAATTCAGGATATTGAAATATCAATGAACAATATGCAAAGCCGATTAAAGGAGCTGGAGAACACATGCGCCTCGCTGAAAAAGGAAAACGAGGTACTCAAGCTTAAAACCGACGTACTAGAGAACCGCTTGAGACGCAATAATATGAGAATAACCAACCTGCCAGAAAGAGCCGAGGGTTCATGTCCAACATCCTTCCTTGCCAGTGTCTTAAAGAAGTCTTCGGTCCTTACGCATTTCCCACTCCGCTGGCTGTGGACTGGGCGCACCGCATCAATGTCCGCAGACGGAATCAGGATACTCCCCGCCCGTTTATTGCCAGGATTCATCAGTACCAAAACAAGGAACTCCTTCTGAAGCTCGCACGGGAAAAAGGTCGACTCGTCTATCGTGGACTAGAGATTCATATTTTCCCGGACTAAAACTGCTCTCCGAGGTCAAGTTTCAGCTCAGATCTGCGGGATACTCGTACAGAATCTTTTTTCCTGCCAAACTTCAGGTGATGGACAAACACGGACAGAGGATCACTTTCTCCACCCCAGAGAATGTGAAGTCGTTCCTTGCCGGTGCTGGAGACGAGCCATAAACTCTCTACTGTTGCCATTTCAAGCCGTAGCTCGGTGAGTCCTGTGCCGGCGTAGTGCTCACCCTGCTTCGCCTCCTTACAGAGGTGGCCTCACTGGAGCTGCATCCAAATCTCCCCACAGACGAACTAAAGGATGTTGCTTTTTCCACAAATAACAAATGTTCTGGGATATCAGACCTAGTTTTCTTTTCGACTGTTATCACTTCTTCCTCTATTTATCCAAACTACTAATTTTTGCACTATGTTCAGCTAAACTTCTCTTTCCTTTCATTATGGGCAAAGACTTTCTTCACCAAATGTTGGGGCAACTGGGGCGGGACTGCTTTGTGTCTCACTATATAAGCGATTTGAGTTACACTTCAGTTCATTTATTCATGTTCACAACAGAGTTCAAGAAAAGGTTTAGTACTGGTAGGGTTCACTACGGACTACACAAGTTTTCAGGATCATTTTTCATGTCAACATGCAGTATTGCAACATGTTTTTTTTGTTGTTGTTTATTTGTTTTGCCTTTTGTGATTTGTTTCTGTTTGTTTTGTTATTGTTATTATTACTCTCATCCAGTGCTTTTGTTCTCAGGACATTCAGTCTTCCACATTTATACAACTGCATTACTACTCTGATTCCAGGTCACTATGGGATCGTAACGATCATCATCGTTACATGGCAGATTTAAATAGACAAAACAAAAATCATAGCATCACTTTTGTCTCTTTAAATGTAAAAGGAGTCAATAATACGGTGAAAAGACAAAAAATAGACAATTATCATCGACAATTAAAAGTGGACATTGCTATCCTCCAGGAGATGCATCTACAACAGGGTCAGATAAAACTTCTTAAACGAGATTGGGGCGGTAAGGTTTTCCACTCAAACTTTAATGCTAAGGCCGGAGGTGCTGCGATTTTGGTGCAGAAAGACATACCCTTCCAGTCAGAAGAAACAATCACAGCAAGGGCTGTCACAGCAGGGCGCTATGTAATAGTTAAGGGTCACATGTTTTTGTTTTTTTTAAGATTTATTTTTGGGCTTTTCCACCTTTTATGATAGTTGAAAGTGAAAGATAGACAGAGAAACGTGGGGAGGAGAGTGAGGGAATGACATGCAGCAAATGAGCCGCTGGCTGGAATCGAACCTGGGCCGCTGCATCGGGGACTATAGCCCCTGTATATGGGTCTCCTGCCCTACCCGCTGAGCTATCCAGGTGCCCCAGGGTCACATGTTTTTTACTCCTGTTATTTTATTATCAGTATATGCTCCTAGCTGGGACAACAAATATTTTTTCACAAAGCTTTTCACTATTTTGCCCAGTCATAACAATTACAACATTATAATAGGTGGTGACTTCAACTATGCTCTTAACTCTAACCTTGATAGGTCCTCCAACAAACCACAGGCCCTGTCTAATAGTGCTAATGTTGTTAAGAATTTTATGAACCCGTCTGGTTTATCTGACATATGGAGGTTTCATTTCCAAAAAAGTATTTTCATTTTTCTCCAATGTCCATCATACATATACGTGTATGGACTACTTTTTAATAGACAATAAATTTCTTGAAAATACCCACTCATGCACATATCATAGTATAACTGTGTCAGACCATGCTGCTGTTTCTTTTGTTCTGGAACTGCCTGACTGTCCCAAACCTAAGCGCAACTGGAGATTCAATACTCTTCTCCTGTCGGATGAGGACTTTAACAAAGTTTTGCAATCAGAAATAGACTTCTTCCTTGACACCAACAGCTCCCCAGAGATCAGTTACTCACTCCTGTGGGAAACTCTCAAGTTATATCTGCGGGGCCAGATTATTGCCGACTGCTCAAAAACAAATAGAGCCAAAAACACAAAGCTTAATGATCTATCACGCTCAATTGCAGAGATCGATGAGCAAGACTCATCTTCTCCATCACCATCTCTGCTTAAAGAAAAATTGTGGCTGCAGACGGAATATGACTTACTGGCTACAGATAAAGCTACGCAGTTAATACTAAAGGCAAGCCATAACAGCTGTGAGTATGGGGATAAAGCGAGTAAACTCCTTGCTCATCAAATTTGTCAAAAATCTGCTTCTCGCCTAATTACTAAAATAGAAGACAGTGCAGGTAATATAGTAATAAATCACAAAGAAATAAATTACATCTTACACAAAACTGTACACATCTGAAAGTCAGAGCAATATCTCCCAAAAAAATACAATATCTCCCAAAAAAATAATTTCCTTGATAAATTGTCCTTTCCCATCATCCCCCTTGAAAATTTGCCTGCACTTGATGCTGAGATATCCATAATAGAAATCAAAGAAGCAATTAAATCATTGAGGTCAAACAAAACACCCAGCCCAAATGGATTTGGTGCAGAATTCTACAAGAAATTTGTGGATCGGCTTTCTCCTCTTTTACAGGCACTTTTTAATGAATTATTATCAGCCGGTGCTCTCCCTCCAACATCATGCCAGGCTGCAATCACAGTCTTGCTAAAAAAAAGATAAAAATCCTCTCCATTGCAGTTCTTATCGCCCAATCTCTCTACTTAATGTAGATTATAAAATATTGGCAAAAATTCTGGCTTGTAGATTGGAGAGGGTTCTGCCGCAAATAATCTCGTCTGACCAAACAGGCTTTATTAAGGGAAGAAGTTCCATGGCCAATAAAAGAAGATAAATATTGTAAATACTCCGCCCAGTCTAAGCACTGAAATTATCTTATCTCCTGATGCAGAGAAAGCTTTTGACCATGTGGAGTGGCAATTTTTATTTATTACACTCCGAAAATTTAGCTTTAGAGATGGTTTCATTTCATGGATAAAGTTACTCTACTCGAACCCGGTTGCAACAGTTATAACTAATGGGCAGCAGTCTCAGTACTTTTCTCTCGGTAGAGGCACCCCCAAGGATGCCTGCTGTCCCCGCTCCTTTTTGCGGTTGTTATAGAGCCTTTGGCCATCGCCCTCAGGCAGACCGATAGCTTCCGGGGCATAGAGCGGGGCAGCTCACATCATAAGCTGTCTTTGTCTGACCCAAAATCTACTCTCCCTTTTATTATCAACTTGCTGAAACAATTTGGGAAGCTCTCGGGATATAAAATCAACCTGAAAAAAAGCTTGCTGTTCCCTCTGAAACAAGAAGACCCCACCGGTTCTCTTGACATATTCCCATTTAAAATAGCCAAAGGCTCTTTTAAATATCTTGGAGTAGAAGTGACACATAATTTGTCATCACTTTTCACCAAAAACTTCACTATCCTCTTAGTGAAATGTAAACTAGATTTTGACCAATGGAAAGACCTTCCTTTATCTGTTGCAGGAAGGGTCAATATAAGCAAAATGATTGTATTACCAAAATTCTCTTACCTTTTTCAAAACATTCCCATTTTTACAAGAAAATCCTTCTTTAGTTCACTTGACAAGCTTATTGCCACTTTTATCTGGAAAGGAGGGTCACACAGAATAAAAGGATCTGCTCTGCAGCGACAAAAACATAGGGCTGGACTAGCACTTCCGAACTTTATTTACTAAATTGGGCCTGTAATATACAAAAATTCTTCACCACTCTCATTGCAAGGAGAAGCATCCTGCTTAATTGGAAACGGCAATCTCCACATAGCTCGACACAGATAGCACAGCAGATACATCCTGGTCCACATTTACCACCTTCTTACAGTCATGAAAAACACCATGATTCACTGTTCTCTTATACTTTATTTACTTATTCTCTGACTCATTTATCCCCTCCTCTCTTCTCTCTTATCAAAAAAAAAAAGAGAAGAGACACGTAGAGACAGACAACCAAGCACACTCACATTCACACCTTCGGACAATTTAGAATCACCAGTTAACCTCAACATATTTTTGAACTGTGTGGGAGGAAGCCGGAGAACCTGCAGAGAACCCACGCTGCACGGGGAGAACAACAAACTCCACGCAGAAAGATCCCGATGCTCCCACCGGGGCGCGAATTCCCACTGACAGACAATCAAAATGAATGTAACAGAAAGTCGCCATATACCAGAGTCTAGTGGCCTACGGGTCTGCAGGGTAGACGGGACCAAAGCCGCAGACCGGTAAAGCGGTCTGCAGCGTTGAATGGGGTAAAAGCCGCAGACCGGTATAGCAGGCTATAGTGTTGAAAAGGTTAAATCTTGTAATGAAGGTTCTTCTTTTCTGGTGTTTAATGCAGCTTGTGAGTGCAGAATTTTTAAATTCAGTCTCAGATGTCAGTGTTTCTTTCTGTCAAACTCCCATTGACTGATGCGTAACTAAAGTTGTTGTATGATTGGAAGCCTGTGCACTGTCAAGGTCCACATCAGTTAGTTCATGTAGCGTCAGAAAACATGAATTGACCTTTAGCATTAATCCTTTGAAGTCCAAAGCCTGCTAGTGGGTTTGAAAGCTCTGTTGTCTGTTGTAAAATCACCAAAATTACACCATCAGAGCCACAAACTGAAACAGCTTTTCTCCATGTCTCATTTAGAAAGTCGATCTATGTTTCTATCTTCAGCTAAGCCTCAGGGACAAAAAACATTTACGTACCTCAGGTTTAAATTGAATGTCTTGTTTTTTTTATGCAAAGTCTTTATCTGGAAAGTAGCTAAAACTTTTCAAATGTATGTAGTGAAGTAGAAAGTAGCATAAAAAAATTCAAATACTTAAGCTACTTAAGAATTATTCAAAGTGTGTGCCTATAAGTAAAAAGTATCTAAATAATAAATAGGTGTGTTTCGAACCAAAGAAAATCCAGATCTAACGTCTTTATTACATATGTAGTAAGTAGCTTTCATGTCTGCATTAGTTGTGTGCCACTAAAAGGAGAATTTTATGTAAGAGATAAGTGACTAAATTTAATCTTAAGCTACTAAAATACTCTTTTCTGTCTCTTTCCGTCGTCTCTGTGTGACTCAGATCAACTTAACCAGGAATCAGTGCGGCTGATTGAGACGGGACTTTTCTCTTTGTGTCTGGATTCTCCGGTCATGAGGATATCAGATGAGAAGTATGTACACACACACACACACACACACACACAGAAACTCAGGTGTTGCTGTGTTTGCTCGGTGTGTTGAGAAATCCTCTGTTCAGATAGGATTGTGTCATCTGTTGACATTTGGTAACAGCCTGTGATTGTCATTTCCTCCATGTAAACTGTTGATTTTTGTTGGCAGATTTGTATGTAGAATTTGAAACGCATGTACAGTTTAATCTCTGAGATCTTTAATAATCAGTTTATTTACTAGTCTGATGTTCTTCTGACTCTGATTGACAGATACGCCAGCCGTAAAGCAGCGCAGATTCTCCATGGGGGCGGGACGTTCTCCAACAGTGGGAACCGCTGGTTTGACAAAACGCTGCAGGTGAGAATGATCACATTTGAGCAGTGATGGTTAGTTTGACAGCAGACTGAATCTTATTTGTGTTTGAACAGTTTGTGGTGGGCGAGGACGGATCCTGGGGTCTTCTGTATGAACAAGCCACAGCTGAGGGTCCACCCATCGCAACACTGCTGCATCACATCCTGGAGTACTGGTGAGGGTTAATGACGAGACACGATCACATCCACTGTGGCGACTGTGTTAGGTTTAGGGTGAGTTTGACAAACAAAATCAGTCAGTCACGCTGGTTCCTGCTGTAAAACAGTCCGAGCCAATCAAGAGAAAAGTAGGCTGATGATTAGCTAATTAACTAATGGGAGCCAGTGTTCATTCCAGTTAATATAACAGAAAGAAAATAGAGATATTTCTTGTTTACATTGTCATAGCAGATGATGTACCATGTAGAAACAATGTGGGTGTGTTGTATCTACAGAATTGCCAAGATTACACCATTTATCAGAGACAGAAACTGTAAAAACAGAAATAATAGTTGGACTGTGAACTTTGCCTGAACTGCTCATCTGTGATGTACTGTTCAGTTTGGAAACTTAACCAAATCTAAGACTAAAATCATGATATTTCCTTATAATCACTGATTTAAAAATGTGGAAAAATTATAGCATTTGCACAGAAATTTGACATTAATGACTCAGCCGTGAGTGACCAACAGTCACATGATACTATTTGGTTGAACTGCAGGCTGTGTTTTCACAGAGCAGAGAGGAGAGAAGTTACAAAAAAAACAAATTCAATATGTGAGTAGTAAAATACCTACAGTGTGTACAGTTACATTTTTCCCCAGCATTGGTAACATCTGGGGACCCAAAATTCTACTTTATATTGACATGAAAAATGAGTCCACAGGGAGTAAAAATGTGACAAAAACAAAAAAAAAAGCTTAGTTCTGAGGGCTACATATATTTTGCTAAAGCCACTCTGTGTCGGAGATGCTTAAGCTGCAACTAAATGTCTCATTGCAGAACAAGTGTGAACACATTTTGCTGAATTGCACAAAATTGCACATCTGGATAATCATTATGTTAAAGTCAATGGGATCCAGATGGAAAATGGCTGAATTTCTGGTTAATATTTATGTTTTGTGACTTCAGCGAGAAACCAGATCCAAAGAGAGCTCCGCTGGTTCCACTGCCGATGCCCAAGAAACTCTACTTCCATATAGACCGAGAAATCAAGAGGGACATAGAACACGCCAAACAGAACCTGGACATGTGAGCTCTACGCTTTCTCTCTTCTCAGGAACAGAGCGGAGCAAGTGTTCAGTTGCGGTGTACGTCATCAACTTGCTGTGAAGTAAAGCCGCGGGAGTAAACACATTTATCTTCTCTGTGTTTATGTAACCTTGATGGAAATAATATGCTCACTGACTTGGCTGCTCTTTAGAATCACTGAGAAGTCTTTTCTTTGTGTGCAGCTCCATCCTGAGCTCAACTCAAACGCACTAAGCCTTCATACAGTGCTGCACAATTAAATAAAAGTCTGAGTGACGAGTGAAGCTTTTCCTTAATGTGCACTGAGGACTTGAACAGGAGAGATGTTAGCTCTGCTTAGAATTACTTCTCTTATTAGGAACTATATTGTCTTTCAGTCTGTTTATGCAGCCGGGTGTCCACAACAGGAGTTATATTTAACAAATACATAAGTAAATCCTAAAATCAGCTTATTATGTTAATGTAGTTTTTATGTAATGTTTCTAAGTCAGCAGTGGGATCAAAACTGCTGTTAAAAATGTAATTTGCATACGCATGTGGACAAAATTGTTGGTACCCCTCGGTTAATTAAAGAAAAATAATAATAAATAAAAATTCAATGAAAATTAACCAATGAAAATCAGACATTGCTTTTGAACCGTGGTTCAACAGAATTATTTAAAAAAATAAACCCATGAAACACAAAAATGATGGTACCCTTAACACTGCACAACCTTTTGAGGCAATCAATCAAACTATTTCTGTAACTGTCAATGAGACTTCTGCACCTCTCAGCAGGTATTTTGGCCCACTCCTCATGAACAGACTGCTCCAGTTGTCTCAGGTTTGAAGGGTGCCTTCTCCAGATGGTTTCAGCTCCTTCCACAGATGTTTAACAGGATTTACATCAGGGCTTATAGACGGCCACTTCAGAATAGTCCAATGTTTTTCTCTTAACCATTCATGGGTGTTTTTAGCTGTGTGTTTTGGGTCACTATCCTGTTGTAAGACCCGTGACCTGCAACTGAGACCAAGCTTTCTGACACTGGGCAGCACATTTCTCTCCAGAATACCTTGATAGTCTTGAGATTTCATTGTACCCTGCACAGATTCAAGACACGCTGTGTCAGATGCAGCAAAACAGCCCCAGAACATAGCAGAGCCTCCTCCATGTTTCACAGTAGGGACAGTGTTCTTTTCTTGATATGCTTCATTTTTTCATCTGTGAACATAGAGCTGGTGTGCCTTGCCAAAAAGTTCCAGTTTTGTCTCGTCTGTCCATAGGACATTCTCCCAGAAACTTTGACTTGTCAACATGCAGTTTGGCAATTTCCAGTCTGGCTTTTTTATGATTTGTTTTCAACAACGGTGTCCTCCTTGGTCGTCTCCCATGAAGTCCACTTTGGCTCAAACAACAACGAATAGTGCGATCTGACACTGATGCACCTTGACCTTGGAGTTCACCTTTAATGTCTTTAGAGGTTGTTCTGGGCTCTTTTGTTACCAATTTGTCATCAATTTTCCTCCTGCGACCACATCCAGGGAGGTTGGCTACAGTCCCATGGATCTTAAATTTCTGAATAATGTGTGCAACTGTAGTCACAGGAACATCAAGCTGCTTGGAGGTGGTCTTATAGCCTTTACCTTTAACATACTTGTCTATAATTTTCTTTCTAATCTCCTGAGACAACTCTCTCCTTCACTTCCTCACGTCCATGTTTAGTGTGGTAAACATCATGTCACTAAACAGCACAGTGACTACTTGTAACCCTATAAATAGGCTGACTGACTGATTACAAGTTTGTAGACACCTGTGATGCTAATTAGAGGACACACCCTGATTGAACATGTCCCTATGGTCACATTATTTTCAATCCTTTCTAGGGGTACCATCATTTTTGTCCTAGCCAGTTTCATGACTTCATTTGTTTTTAATAATTCTGTTGAACCACGGTTCAAAAGCAATGTCTGATTTTCATTGCTTAATTTTCGTAGAATTTTTGTTTGTTATTGCTTTTGTCAGATTCAAGCTATTTCTGTGACCATTGTGGGTTTTTCTTTCATTCACCGAGGGGTACCAAAAATTTTGTCCACATGTGTATATATTTAAAATATTAGATGTATTTAAAATGTCCTTCAATTTACTACATTAGAGTATATTGAGACACATATATGATGATGATTGTAAGCATTAAATTTTCTCGATTTTAAGTGCTACCACATATAGGAACTGTAACATTTATTATTTAAAAAAAGGAAACAGGCTACAAAATTTCATGATCACCATGTTTTTCCAACTGAATGGTATCAAGCAGCTTTATCTGGAGTTTTCTAACATATTTCATGGCCTTCCTCAGTACCCCCTAACTCTGTATATTCATAATCTGATGATCCCTGAACAGAAACCAAAGTTGTATCTCCTAATTTACAGACACGATTTCATCACAACTTTTCTCAGATGAGAAGCACTGTAGAAGCTAATAAGTGAGCCTTGATTTTAGAATTGTTATAAAATGCATGTGACATATCCTGCAGACTGATCAACGACCTCGACGTCAACGTGTTCAACTTCAAGAGGTTTGGCAAAGAGCTTCCCAAGCAGCACAAGATGAGTCCAAACTCCTTCATCCAGGTCGCTCTGCAGCTCACCTACTACAGGTCAGTGTCAGAGACCACAACCTCAGCAGAATTATGGGGCTTTCAGACACAATGCAACACGAGAGACGCTCACTTTCACAGAGGAAAAAGCAAAATAAGTGGAGTTTTCAAGGCTTCTAGCAGCACTACATCAATAAAATGTTCTGTATGAAAATTCTACCTCTTTACCTCATTGCTTTAATTGAGAGACTTTATTGGGTCTTTTGGGGAGGATCTTATTACACACATTATCTACCTACAAGAAGCTACCTGACTGTTGAAACACACCTGACTTGCCTGCTTGGATGGAAACTGTTTCCAAGATATGGGCTGTATTCCAATTTCCATACTACTATGCTATATAATACACTAGAAAAAGATGTAGTATTGCCCAATACATAGTATGTCAAATACAGTATTCCAGTCATACCAAGATGTCCTACTACATTGGGTCAGATGAGAGCCAGATTACTTTTCTGGTCATTCTAACTCATTATCCTTTGCATAGTTACGGTGTCTCATGTGAGTACAAACAAGCTTGAGCACCGATTACATCTCATGTCGCTTTACAGACTATCAAAGTTTAGAGCACAGTATTATGACAAACATCCCAGTTGTAGTCTTCCTGCATGAGACATTGCCGACTTTGTGAGGGGAGCTGTACTTAAAGTAATAAAGGAAAAGTAGGTAATTTTGGAATGCAGCTTGGGTTTTCCTGAACTTTGGAAAGGACAGAAACCCCCTCTGGAGGTCATCCAGGAGGCAACACGACTAGATGCTAAAAACAACCTCGTTAGGCTCCTTTTGAAGTACATCTTTTGTGAGCTTCCTCTGGATGTCTGACTCCTCATCCTGTCCCTGAGGATGAAGAGAAAACTCCTATTGTTCGATTATATTTGCAGTTTCACTCCATAGGTGAAAGTTGGAACACTGATCCCTGCTCAGCTCCCTCTTCACCACAGCAGTCCGATACGAATATTCTTGAACTTTTTACTTGACTGAGTCACGGCCTTTGTGGGATCCTTATTTTTTTTAAACAGCAGGATGTGTCTGCTATCCTACAGAGATCTGCATTTTATATAAAATGTTTAACCCTCAAACTTTCCAAAAGTGTGAAACAACATCACATTGTCTATCTGTAGCTGATTATCTGCAGGAACAATGAGAAGGATGTGCACTGAGGTAGATTTTACCTCTGACAAATACTTGCAGCCAAGAGGCAGTTTTTGTAAAAAAAAATATTTTTTTTTTGGAAGTGTGACCTGTGATTCACACATGCACCTGAAATCAGCAGTATAACGTGTTCCAATCTCTCATAATCCTTTTCATTGCTTCCCTCAGAGTTCACAACGAGGTCTGTCCTGCCTGTGATATCGCCTCTCAGAGGATGTTTCGAGGAGGAAGAACGGAATTTATCCGCTCACCCACGAATCAGGCGCTCAAATTCATTCTGGCCTTCGATGATCCGACTGTAGCGGTGAGAAACAGAAATTTCGTCCACTGCAGCAAACAGGAGTTGTTCGCTCTGTAACTTTGGATCACTGTGTATTTTATGTTTTTGCATGCAGAGGGAAGCAAAGCTGCAGCTGTTTAAAGAAGCTGTGGATGCTTATACAGCTCTGACCGAGCAGGTAGATAAATAAACTATAATCAACAAAGTTTATCTATTGTTTTCACCTGATAGATACTCATGCTGTAGTTTTTTCTTCTGTTCAGGCTCTTAAAGGCCACGGTATAGACCGCCACCTGCTGGGGCTGAAGCTTCAGGCCATCGAGGAGGGACTGAGCATCCCCAAGATCTTCATGGACACAGCGTACGGCCTGGCGACACACTGGAAGCTCCGCACTGGACAGGTGTGTTTGTTAGTCTTACAGAAGGTATTTGTGTTATTGTTTTATGAGACAGTGATCACATGAGAGAGGAACTTAATATCTCACGTGTTCTCTTGTTCTCTTCTAAAATGTAATTGCAGTCACATTTAAAGGTTATGTGATAAAAATTCGATGTCAACCATGTTCCTGACAGCATGTGATTTTTGTGACCTGTTGTAATTTCCACTGTTTTACAAGTCATGTTTGTGTCATAACATTTTTACAGTGTTTTCTCCATACGAACACTCTGGTGCTTTTATAATCTGGTGACTTACACTACTCACAATAAGTTAGGGATATTGTGAGAGACTCAGTGGATTTCATACATACAGTCTTTGTTTCACTTCAGAGATTTCTGGGCCAATACCAAAAAACTAAAAGACAACCTTTTTCAATGTGGCACCAATTTCAACATTCTGTGGGTATAAAAAGCTGGTATTGTCAGTAAGTCATTTCCAGTTCATCGTTCAAAAAGCCATGAACACACGACGTCACTTAACGGACGAGCAGCGCCACCTGGCCATAGCACGCCTTCGAGT
>NW_007578480.1:97120-119174 GCF_000690725.1 Stegastes partitus
CATGAGGCTAGTGAGGAGCATGAGACGTCGTTGTCAAGCTGTCATTGCGGCAAATGGTGGAAACACCCGTTACTGACATTGGCAATTTTTGTTGTTTGGGGCTATCCTTGTTATTGTTTAAATTTTGGGGGTAATAAATATTAAACTAATGAAAATGGTGTTTCTTCTCACTCATTGTTAGTAATATCAAAGGGAACTTTTACTTACTTCAGACCAAATAGGAAAAGCACTCATGTAAATAACAATATCCCTAACTTATTGTGAGTAGTGTAGTCTTGGGTTATTCCATCTCAAATCATCAGTGGCCTTCAGCTCGACCAACTGTGATGAACTTGAAATAATAAACTGTGAAATTTTTTCTTTAAAGTACATGACTTTTTGAAAAACTGCCCGTCAACCCACTTTCAGCACGTTTTTTTCGCACGTTAAAATTTTACGCTATGTTTAAACAATAATATCTCTGGATATATTCTAGATAAAAGCCTTAAAATTTCACTGTTATTTCTCATGCCATGGATTCAGAATCTGCTGTATTGGACAAGTAGATCAAACAGTCTCTGATAATGGAAGAATTTCAATATGACACAAAATTAAAGCTGTCATGAAAAGTTTAATCTCTGAGCAAACATTAACAAAAAAATTACAATACATAAATCAACAAGTGAACCTTTCTGAACCACATGTAGTTGCATAATGAATAACCTCCACATGACCCTTGTGTAACTAGTAAAGACAATTGTGCATATGTAGATTTTTTTATTTTAAAAATACAAACACTTATTTACCAAAATATTACATAGCTCAAAACGCTTTCTTTTGATTTTCTCACTGCAGGAAAATGATTTGCTTTTATTCAAAGATTAGCAAGATCGCTAACATCCAGTGAAGGACTTAAAATGAAAACTGACTACATCAAGTGATCAGGAAGGGAATTGTTGTGAATGGAACTCAGAAAAAAGCAGCATTATTAAGATCTTTTTCATTTCAGTTGTCTCTGCACAGAGAAATAACTGAAATCCTTCCACAGTTTACTGTACTACTCCCAACCACAATAACTAACATAGTAGCTGCCTTTGCCAACCAGAGGAACGGCAAATCGGCTTAATGATCATCATGGGCTCACACAAATGCAACCATGTGAAATTTTAACTTGCATTCTCTCAAAAAGTGGTCTGAATGAAGCCCTGTCTGACATTCATCCATCTTTTCCCGTCTTGTCCCTTTAGGTGCCTGCAAACACAGACAGCGTCATGTGTTTTGGGCCTCTCGTTCCCGACGGTTACGCCGTCTGCTACAACCCTCAAGCTGATCATGTCCACTTTTCCGTCACCGCCTTCAACTGCTGCGAGGAGACGAATGCAGAAACGTTGGCTCGCACTCTGAAGGAAACCCTGTGCAATCTGCAGGATCTGCTGGAGCCTCCGGTGTAGAGCTGCTGCTACAGCGTCCAACCGGATAAACCTTCCCCTCTACCCCGAGAACAAAACACTAGGTTCCTGACAATATTTTGTCCACGCCTTGATGATTTGTTTTTGTAATGCACACCACTTGTAACGCTTCACTTAATTCTGGAAAAGCCTAAAGACTGAACTCTGTGGCTCTGAGGTGCTTTTGATGCTTTTCTGAAGCTTTTGGTAAAGATCTTTCTTTCTGTGCTGTCACATTGTGTTACATGGTGGATTCACTTAAAGGCTTCTTATGCTACGGTGAATGAAAGCAAGCGAAGCTGTAGCCAACCTGACACTCCAGCACTAATCAGAGCCAGCCAATGTAAAACTGACTGCACTGCTTTTTCAAGTCATGAGGTGACCAGTTACCTTTTTGTAGCTTCTACAGAGAACAAGTGTTTCATATATTTTCAGGTCTTACAAATGTTTTAGATCCAGTTTTGATTTTGTAGTTTAACAAGTGTGTTTTGAAATGGACCAAAGAAAAGTAAGCTGGTTATTGTTGGTGATCTTTGTGTCTCTGAAGCTGGAAGCAGAAAGTGATTTTGAAAGTTGAGCGTTTGATTCTGCGGACAACCTGCAGGACCAGTTAATAAAGCCTGTGAGCACACGATTCATCGTCTCAAGGCTTTGTGTGTCTGAGACGAAGAGAGGTGGAGGCTGTGTTTGTTTTGAGTTGAGTAATGTGCCTTAACATCAGCAGCTATGAGAAAGAGGTTTACGCTCTCACAGATACACAGAGCCCCCGAATATATATGTATTTTTGCCCAAACTACTGTAAAATGGCTCACGACAAAGTTTTGGTCCTGGTCTTTTAATCCGGCTGTGGACGACCGATGACGACCAATAAACTGAGTTAAAAGCTTCTATTTTGCCTTAAAGTTTACATTGTTATTCCTTTATTTGAGTTTTACAAAAACAATCCACTGCAACAGAACAAAATGATTTCCATAAGAGGCCAACATTTTCCGCCAGGTAATATATACATTTCTATTAGCATTTATTAATTGTTCATACTGTTACATTAAATAGCTGTACAGTACACAGCATCTTATAAAGTCATACTATAAAAAATGTAGCTTGGACTTTACCAAAGAGCTTTTCTTACATATTTATACATATGTTATGTTTTTGTGTCATAGATGAATTGCTCTTAAAGTCAAAGAAGTATAAACCACAAAATAATATCAAACTGTATTGTTTATTTCATTATATAATGACCTATTAACACCTTTTTACTGCTGCTTTTTCCAGTTTGACTTCATAGTCAAGTCTTTTAATTTGCATGAAGGCAGAAAAACACAGTCCCAGTATGAAACAACTGTTATTAAGCTCACTTTTTTTTTTTTTATGGAACAGATCATATTCTGTGGAATTTTCCTGATTTGACCTGGGTTTGGGTTGAATTTTGAAAAACTTTGTGAGACATTGACATTGACATTTGAAAATAAAAAAATACTCATTAAAAAATCAGTTATGATAAAAAGAATCATAGGAAATGTTCCCATTTAACTGATAATATAACACATAAGAGACTGAATGCCCTCACATAAGTAGTATATACTCCATAAATGTATATTTGCATACCGTGTTATTTAGAACTACCCCACACGTCCGCTGCTTGGCTGCAGGAAGACTCTCTCTGGTGACAAGCACTTTAGCTTGTTAACATGTTACATTAATGTGGTGTTTTTAATATGATGGAAGACACCTCATGAGTGGAATAAGCAGTAAACACCATGACTAAGCAGTTACAGTGTGATGATGAGTCAAAAACAAAAATTCTGACTTCCACTGTGTCATACAGATGAGGAACTAATCCTGTCAGTTTACAGGGTGTTTCTGTTTCTGTCTCATCATTATTCACAAGTTTCCACTTCGAACATTTGACTGACTTACTTAAATAATACAACTTTCTGTTTTATCTAGCAGTTGTTTACAGCTGCTGAAATATCAGGGTTTAAAGCAATAAATTAATGTATGTACTCAAAAACAAGATTACTATATACAAGATATGAATCACAAAGGTAAATAATAATATCATATTACGATATTTTGGTCATGGTGTAACACTCCAGCAAACAGAAACATTCACTAAAGGTTTAACTGGGACATGGTGTTTAAATGTAAACCTTCAGGGAATGCTCCCCAAATATTCCCTGAAGGTCATTGGTTGGGAACTTTCCTGAAATGTCCAGGGATTGCTCCCTGAACATTCCATGAAGTGAAGATTAGGTTTGCAAGGACATCATTCTCAGACTTTAACCTTTGGAGAACGTCCAAAGTATGTTTCATTCCCCAAAGGTTTCCAAACAGTTGCCTACAACAGGAACAGGAGCATTCCTGTAAAGTTCCCTAAAGGTTACTGGTTGCTGACCCTACAGAGAGAATCCAACAACTTTCTGGAGATATCCAGAGAACCTGAACTATACTATTCCCTGATGGTTCTCTGAGGCTGATGTTCATTGAACCGTCAGCTAAGGTTTCCAAATAGTAACCTGAAACAGGACCCTTCAAAGAAAAAATTCCCCAAGTATCCTGAAGGCTATTGTTCACTCTCCCTTTAGAGAGCGACCTAGGAACGTTCCCTGAACATTTCCTGAATAATCCCTGAAGCTTACGTTCCCCTGAAGGTTTTCCGGGGGTTATTGTTTGCTGGGACTTTGGGTTATGCATGAACTTTAAGGGAACATCCGGGGAACATTCCCTGAAGCTTACTGTTTACTGGTAAACAGTAACAGAGTCAGTTTACAGTTTACACTTTAACCTTTGGAAAACACCTATTCCCCAAAGGTTTTCAAAGAGTAACCTAAAACAGGAATTTTCAAAAAAAAGTCTTGAAAAGTTTCCTGAATTTTAATATTTGCTGAACCTTCAGAAAATGTCCAAGGAGGGTTCCCTGAAGGTTACTATTTGGAAACTTTTAGAGAATGTCTAGGAAACACTCCTTGAACATCTTCCAAAGGTTCCCTGTAGACTGCTACTTGCTGGAACATTCCCTGAAGGTTGCTGTTCCATGACCCTGCAGTGAACATCCAGATAATGTTCTCTGAACATCCCCTGAAGGCAGGTTGCTCATTGCTTAGACATCAGCTTTACAATATAACCTTTAAGGAACATTTGGATATTGTTCCCTGAAGGTTGCTGTTTACTGAGATGTTGTGTTTACACTTTAACACAATGAGAATGTCCATTCCCCAAAGGTTTCCAAACCTAAAACAGTAACCTCCAAGGAAAAGACCTTGGAAGTTACTGTTTGCTGACCTGTCAGAGAACATCCAGGGAACGTTCCAGACAGGGTAGATCCCTGAACATTATTTGAAAATTGCCATTCGCTGAACTTGCCATGACCGTCCAGGGAACGTTCCCTGAACACTGCCTGAAACTTCCCAGTAGGTTGCTGTTTGTGAGGGGACATTGGGTTTACACATAACTCTCAGGGAACGTTTGGGGAACCCTCCATTTTATTTAGTAACAAAGAAGCACAGACAGTCAGGGAATCACAAAGTGTACAAGGTAAATAACAATTATGATAAGTATAAATGTATGTATATATATATATAAATGCACACAAAGAGAAATAAAATTACATAATAAAGTAAATAAGGCACATGGGTATAAGGTTTGTTTTCATGTTATTTAGAGGCTTCAAATTATTATTTTTTTTAATATAAAAGTGTCCGTTCACATTTATTATTTGTCATTAGCTTTAAAGTATCAATATAACAGTATAATTCTGCAGCAAAAACATTAAAGTTTGGCAGGGACTTGGAAAACCTCCTCCTGTGGATGTGAAACTTACCCATTAGGATTATAAGATTAACTAGAAAATTTCCTTGCAGAAAATTTGATAGTGCCACGGGAGTCTGCCGGGACCTTTAAATGACTATTTTATAATTACCAAGCCTACTAAAAACTTTGAATAACCTAAGCCTCATCTGTGTGAAGAGCTGCTGCTGTGTGGAGGGAGCAGGGGGGGAGGGGGGCTTGTGAGTAGGGTTAGAGCGTTGCCGGGCAACGAAGCACACAGCTGCAACAGATACTTGGTTTAACTGTCAAATCAGTCGAAGTGACCGGAAGGAGAAGACCTCAAACAACCGCCATTTTTTTCAAAACCGTGTGTCGGAGAGAAAAGCCGAGCGCATTTTCAGAAAGCCGAGACCTTGGGCATTACAGAGATGTATGTTTTGTTTTCCTGGAGTAAAGATGAGCGCACAATCATTTGAGAAGGAATGTGTACATTTGTGGTCCTTGAGAAAAATCAGTAGCCCTCTTTGAATGGGTGCAGATGGGGAAGGAAGAGAGACTTGTGGAGGAGCAAGGCTCCAACCCCCCCCAAGTTAATTCTGTCGGCTTCGTTTTGATGTAAAAATGATGTCTGTCACAGTAAAACTGTGGCCAGGGAAACAAGTTTAAAAAAAGAGCTCCCACTCTGGTGATGTCATCAGTCACTCTAAAGGACCATTGTAAAGGCTGAAAAGGGGTGAAAAACATTCAAAACTTGAGAAGTTGTCACGAAGAAACGGTTGAAGATATGAAAAAAGTAGAAACACTTTGAAACAGGGGAAGGACGCGTCAACATTTTAAAGTTTAAATGGAGTGTCTAGGTGAAAGTATGCCTGAGCAGTGGAGGTTTGAAAAGTAGTGTAATTTGGGGTGATTTTCACGTCCGTCCCATTCATTTTCAATGGGAGATGTTTGCGACGTTTTGGCGAATTGCGTCGCGAAAAATGCGTTTTTTGTAAATCTGTATGCAAGCACACTATTCCCGATCGAGCCGCACGTTTTGATGTATAATTTGTGTGAGTGCTCTCAAATCTGTGGGGGGAATAGCCGACCGAAATTTTGTACGGAAGAGTAGAAATAGGAAGAAGAAACGCACCAGGATAACAATAGTGGCCTCGTGCTCAGCCCGTGGCACTAATTATGAAGGATAATGTTTTGTCTTTGTGTTCAAATTTTGAGATAATATCTTTGGGTCCTAATTTAATTGACTGTTCAGTTTTGTCAAGGATAAATTTCTCCACGTCCCTCCAAAATACAGAAGACATTTTGGGCAGACATAAAACATACACAAAATTGTCTGAGGCTCGTTCCTACAAAAAGGGCACATTTCATCCACATTGGACCCTCACTTAAGACTACCGTTTACTGGAACATTGTGTTTACGTTGTAGCTCCTCACGAAGCTGTGAGTAGGCTGTTTCCCGCTGATTGGACGAGTGGACACAGGAAGTGACGATAGCAGCGGCCGTTTCACCTTTAATTTAAACCCGGAACAAACAGGAGCAGAAAGCGAAGCAGCTGCTCGGTGTTTATAAAAGGACTGTAAATAAACTGTGGACACGCAGGGACCGAAGAGGCTGAAAAACAGGAGAGTTTCAGAGACGCTGACGATCATCTGCCCGCAGCCGGAACCAGACATGAAGCTGAACATGAGGGCGGAACGTTAGACTAACACATCTGTTTTTGTTTTTTATTTTTCTTTTAACGGCTGTCTTTTTAATTATTTAAAAGGCTTTTATTTAGTGTTTTTTTCTTTTAATTACTTGAAGTTATAATGAAGAGCTCCCTTTGTACCAGCGGCAGGAGTTGGAACGGGAGCAGCGGGGCGGCCGGGCTGCTGTACACGCTGCTCATTACGTGTCTCTGGGCTGCGGTGATCGGTTACAAGCCGGTGATCATAGTTCACGGTTTATTCGACAGCTCAGGGGATTTTAAAAACTTACAGCGGTTTATCAACAAGGTGAGTGTCCGGGCTGAGGGGAAAGTGGTTCCTGGGGATGTTTGGAGGGTTTAAATGGTTTAAAAATGGCATTTAACAATATGTTCAGCAGGCCTTACTGCTCATATCACCATGTTATCAGCAGAACGTGGACCCGCATCATCCAACATGCACTGTGGCACATTGCTCAGCTTTTATCATAGTGGATGAATCAGAAAAGAGTCTTATAATAAGATATGTACGTGTGTTCCTGCAGAAATCTCACCATGATTTAATCACTAAAAGGTGTTAATAGAAACTCTAAAAAATAAAATAAAATCACTCTGGATGCTTTTATCAGAATGGTAAAATGAGGAAAAAGTCATGTAATGTGACATGAACTATCTATAGTGTAGATTTATGCTCTTAAAGGTGTAACTATAGGCTTAGAAATGTCTTATATAGTTTTTTAAATAACATATGTTTTGCCCTGTATTGTTTGCCATATTTTCAGACAAAATATCACAAGTTGATCTTGACAGTTTGGTGCAGTCAAGTTGTGGAAAATAGGTTATATTTTGAGGTTTTATGCACTAAAACTGCAATCACAATCAAGTGTTCACTCTGTGCTTTTGTCATAATGGTATAGTGTTGGAAAAGTCATGTAATATGACACAGGCTAGTATTCATGTAGAATTCTGTGTATAATGTAGATTTATGCTCTTGAAGATGTGATTATAGACTTAGAAATGTGTTGCTTTATATAACATATAATTTGCCTGGTGATGTCCACGATATTTGCAGAAAAATGATCATGAGCCATTCTTAACAGTTCGGTGCAGTAAAGTTGTGTGTAGAGGTTTTATTTTTTTTAAAAACAAACAAACCAAAAAAAAACTGTAGTGATAATGTGACATGAATCAGTATTCCTGCAGAAATCTTACTGTAATGTAGATTATTACACTTACAAGTGTGATTATACATTCATGAATATGCTTTTTTGTTTAGTATAGCTTGTGTTTTATTCACTGAAGTTGCAGTGATAATTAAGTGTTAAGTGTGCTTTTGTCATAGTAGTAGAGTCTGGAAAAAGTCTTGCAATGTGACATGAGCTAGTATTCCCTTCAGAAATCAGTTTACTGTCAATTCGCACAGATAACCGTATGACTATAGACTTATAAAGTTTTTTTTGGTTTAATATGACATATATTTTCCACTGTTATGTCCCCATATTTGCAGAAAAAAGTATATTGACCCAGTCTAGATGATGTGGTGCACTAAAGTTGTGAGAAACCAGTTGTGTGTGAAGGTTTTATTCACTGAAGCTGCACTGATAATGAAGTCTTCCTGCTGCATGCACATACATTAAAATGTGCCCATTCCTGCTCGTCTTCTTGAATTCTCAGAACCCTTCACACACCTTTAAAATCTCATAAACGCTTCGTGTAAGACCTGTTTGCGGTAAATATGTGATGATGTTGCAAGAAGGAAGTTTTTGTGGGGACTCTGGCGAGGTCGATGGGGCTAAACCGGCCTTAAGTTCCTCTTTTTCTGTCGTCTTGTGTTAGAAAGCTGTGGAATGAAACCACACGAGAGATATTTGTGGTGGGGAGTAAAAAAATCTAAAGCGGAAATTCAGACGTCCCAGTTTCTGCTTGAGTTCGTCTGCTCTCCTTGCAGAATAATGATTCATCAATATTTAAAGCCCATCCTGATCAGTTAGAAACCAAACATCCCCAAGGATCTTTGATAACACTGGCATCTGAACTCAGCCTTGCAGAGATTAGATTCTTGTAGCTATGTAACGCTTCATGCAACATTATGAGGACTCCCTTAGTCACAGATCCTCCCTGCAAGTGCTCCAGTTGATGAGCTGAAACCATCAGTTTCTCTTTCTCTTTTAGTCTCATCCTGGAACAAACGTGACGGTCATCGACTTGTTCGACCGAAGCGCCAGCCTGGAGCCCATGTGGAAACAGGTGGAGGGATTCAAGGCAGCTATTTACCCAGTAATGCAAAACGCAGCAGATGGGGTTCACTTTATCTGCTACTCTCAAGGTCAGCAAGTGCACTTCATGTGAATTAAATAATAGAGACATAAATGTAATATTTGCTTGAGATTATAATGGAGCCTTGGTATGTGTCTTTAGCTGCCATGTAATTCTGGCAATAACTGGCATCATACTGCTTACTGCAAATTCTAAATGTTCCTCTTATTTTTTTTCGCATTTGTTGTTTTATTTGCTAGAAAGATTTTTTTTAATGACATTTAGGTGTTTGTCAGCACTTGGAAATCCCCAGAGCTTGTAATTCACACTACTAAACATTCTACATTGTAAAAACCCACAAAAGTTTTCTTACAGCGTTGTACTCTGTGATGAACTTCAGTTTTTAAAATATTTTCTTTTAATTCTTTATGTGTTTTCTGAGTTTAAAGTAAACTTCAACCATTTCCAAGAGCATAAATGTGAAAAATAGTGGTTTTGATAGTTGAGTTGAAACAACAGTTCTAATAACTGATTAGCTCATCTGTTGAAAATTAGTTGGTAGTTGTTTGTGAAGCAGAAAATCCACATATTTCCTCGTTCCACCTTCTAAACTCTGAGAATTTTCTTTTTTTTCCCTTATAGTTAGTAAATGTTTTCAGATTTGTCAAAAATAACAAGACATTTGAAAATGTCACCTTTGACTTATGGAGATTTTAACAGGCTTTTTTCACTGCTTTCCAAAAGTTGTATTTGTCGACTAAACAGTTAATGCAACATTAAGCCACCAGCATGTAAAAACATGATTCTGTTGATGTTATTGCAGGTGGGCTGGTTTGCAGAGGGATCCTCTCCACTCTGTCGGACCACAACGTCCACTCCTTCATCTCTCTGTCCTCACCTCAGGCCGGCCAGTACGGAGGTGAGTGCAGCTTCAAAAAATCAACAAGTGATCAAGTTTAAAGCAAATCAACAAGTGATCAAGTTTAAAGCAAATCAACAAGTGATCAAGTTTAAAGCAACCATAATCAGTATTTTTATAAATATTATATTTGAGTTGAGAGTGTGACAACAGTGCGGCCTGCAGCGTTGACCCTGCAAAAAATTCTAGAATCTGCAGCTCCTCTCGGCTGTAAACCCGGGGATATTTTTTAAAACTTCCACCTGAAAAAACATCCACAAATTTAATCAGCTCAACAGCTGTAAGGCCAAAATGAACAACCTTGGAGCACCTTGCAGAAATTTGCAATAAATAGGTTTTCTTGTCCTCATTATCAGGTCAGAGTGACATCTGAAAAACAACTTACTGTTACCTAATTAAAATTCTAGGTCAGACAGTAAAAAACAATCCCATGACACTAAATCAGTACCAAAGTTAATGCAACAAATAAAAGTACACCTGCATCTCCTTAAGTCATAAAACTACAAGTAGTACATGCACCAGGTTTGCCAGCCTTTGAAAAATGGTGTCAGGTTGTGTTTTTATATCAGATACCGCCTGGTTTCAGTATGGGAATTTCCAGGGTGGAAGAACCTTTTATGGTGAGTTTCTGCTCAACTTTACTTCTTTGGGTCACTTTCAACACTCTCATAGTGTTGCTTTTGGTCACAGCAGGCAACTGTTTTCAGCATTGAACAGCAGACTGACACAATAAGCAGCTAGCTGGTGACCTAAAGTGCCAGATATTTTCCTCAGGAGTTGACAGAGGCAAAAAGCAGAGCTCAAAATGGAGGGAATATAGGACAAAGGGGCAGACACATGACTTTAAATGAACACTATGTGTATGTACTGCAAGATCATCCTGGTAAGGACTTGTGCACTCAGGCTTGTTCTTTATCCCTTTTCAGCTTTGTCTCTTGTTTCTTCTCAGACACGGACTACTTAAAGTACCTCTTTCCTCAGTTTGTAAAGTCGAACCTTTACCACCTCTGCTACACTGCAATAGGTCAGAGGATCTCCATCTGCAACTACTGGAACGGTGAGACTCCAGGAACTACTTTCTCCAAAGACATACATTTTCAATATAATCCTCAGCTTCTCAGATTTTATAATTATCATTTAAATATTGGCTATTTCAAAGACTTTTATGCATTTTATTGTACAAAAGATTGTATGTTTCAAATTGTTAACCCTCTGAACCCTAAAAACTGCTGCAGGCTTGAAAAACACATTTATTAAAATCACTTAAATTACCCCATTTATCAGAGCCGAAAACTGGAAAAACAGAAAGAATCAGCGAATTTGATGTTCAGTTCCATCACAAAAGTTAGACAGATATAAGGATGTCATTATGATATTTGATCTAAATTACTTTATCCTACATGTCTCATTTAGAAAATAATGCATTTGCACGATACAGATTCTGTAAAGCACAAACAAATCTGTGTAATCTGTAGCATGTAGAAACACCTTCTACTTTTTTTTAACCAGTATTGCTGACACCTGTGAGCACTTAGACAAATGTTGTACAGCTTTTTTGTCAAACATGTAACATGTAAATCTAAGAAATTTATCTATTACAACTTTGTTATACTGCACAGTTTACATTTTAGGTTCTTCCAGTCATGGTTGTGCTGTTTCCATAAAGGTACTGTTCTTTATATTGCAGTGAAAAATGAGCCCACAGCGATTAAAAATGTGACGGAGTTCAGAGGGTTAAACTACAAAATTGCTTCAGAATCAAGTATCTTATCCTTCCTCCTCCCCTTTCGTCTCCAGACCCCCACCACAGAGACCTGTATGTGAACAGCAGCGATTATCTGGCTTTGCTCAACAGCGAGAGACCAAATCCAAATTCAACAGGTCAGCAAGGTCCTCATGGGGAGAAATCCATCGACAAGTTGTAAACTGCGAGGGGGTGTATGTTTATGCTCATGACATAACAGTGACCGGTTTGATCTCATGACTTTTAAAAGTAACTGTCAGTAGTCAGGTGACGACATAAATGTTTTATAAATCACTGTCATTAAAACTTCTGGGGCTTCAGCCTGAGAAGGTCGCACAGTGCAGACTTTTTAAATGACACCGACAGGATTTTACACAAATGCATGAACCCTCAGTGACTCAGTATGTCCAACAAAAGATAACAGGACTACCAAACATTTACACAAGTTAGAGACCCAAACAACAGATAGACAGTAGTAGTTTCCTGTGTGTAACTGGATGAGAAAAACTAGATTAAACCTCTTTATTTACATTTATTCATAACAGACTTTCTTACTTATGTTGTCTCCTTGTCTTTTAGTTCAACACTACATTAAGGAATTCACACAAGATTTTAAATCAAGTTTACCATTTAAATATGCTCCTTGGAATTCATGTTGGCATAATGATGTTTCAGTTTTTTTTTTGTTTTTTTTTAAAAAGGTAGTTTTTATGAATTATGTTTTTTTTTTTCTAACCACAGAGTGGAAGAAGAACTTCTTGAAAATCCAGAAGCTAGTGTTGATTGGAGGACCAGACGACGGAGTCATCACTCCCTGGCAGTCGAGGTGAGCTCATCCTCTGGCTGTTCAGTTGTTCAGTTTGTTTGGATCTGATGTGATTTCAAATCCATTTTACTGAAATTCCAACGATGCGTGACTGAAACTGATTCTGGTGCAGAAATAACTAAGCAACCAGGGTTAATGAATTGTACAGGTCTTCTTTTTAAAGTGAAAACATTTCAGTAGTTCTTGTTAGTCAGTTGAGGGATTTATCTTTCCACTTCCCTTGGATTCTACCAGATTCATCAGCTGCTGCAGTTTTCTCTTTTAACATCAAATTTCACTGCTTCAATGGTCTAACATTAACATTTTTTTCCAGCATCATTAGACACTTTTTGTGCTCTCTTCACACTTTACACAGCTTCCTCTGAGAGTTCCTTTATTACTTTTCTGTTGGACAATGTGATTGTACATCGACAGATTATGGCCCTTTTTGCCTCTTTTCAACAACTACATATTACATTTTTCACCTCATGTGCAGTTTTTTAAAAAATTTGCCCAACTGTACCTTCAATTTCCAGAACTAAGGCATAATATCTAACCTGTACAGTGCACTGTCTGTCCAACAAAACTGCTCACTCTTCCATATTAAACACAGACACCTAAGACACCTAGTTATTTACCTATCTCAGGGGAGGGTGGTGCGTGGTATCGGTTCTCTCTGTTTTTTCATGTTAATTGCTTAAAAACATGGTGAAGTTTAAAAAGAAACTGTTCCTTTTCCTGACTGTGGATGATCTGTTTACTCTCATCTGATGCTCACACAAGCATTTTCTCCATCCTCCGTCCTCTTCTTAAAGTCAGTTTGGATTTTATGACGACAACGAGACGGTTGTTGAGATGCAGCACCAAGACGTGAGTAAAAATCACACACACAACAGCAACCTTTTGAGTTTATTTAAATTCCACTTTGAAATCATTAATAACTATTATTATTTGTGATTCATTTTCAGTTATTTAGTTTTGCACATGCAAGCCCACCAATAAAAATATCTTTGCACTGGTGAAGAGTTGGGGCTGCAAGGTGGCGCAGTTGGTAGCACTATTGCCTCGCAGCAAGAAGGTCACCGGTGGGGGCACCGGGATCTGTCTGCGTGGAGTTTGCATGTTCTCCCCTTGGGTTCTCTCCAGGTTCTCTGGCTTCCTCCCACATGGTCCAAAAACATGTTGAGGTTAATTGGTGATTCCAAATTGTCCGTAGGTG
The DNA here is from genome assembly GCF_000690725.1 of Stegastes partitus. Classification (NCBI taxonomy): domain Eukaryota; kingdom Metazoa; phylum Chordata; class Actinopteri; family Pomacentridae; genus Stegastes; species Stegastes partitus. The sequence continues at coordinate 110,947 of NW_007578480.1, forward strand.
TGAATGTGAGTGTGCTTGGTTTTCTGTCTCTAAGTGTAGCCCCGTGATAGACTGCCCAGGGTGTCCCCTGCCTTCGCCCTGAGTCAGCTGGGATAGGCTCTAGCCCCCCGCGACCCTAGTGAGGATTAAACGGTGTATAAATGATGGATGGATGGTGAAGAGTTACTCTTACATATAATATTAGGTTATATATAATGAAATACATATCTCTTCCTAGTCTGATGAATACAATCTGCAAGCAAATCTTCACTTTTTAAAACAAAACTGGAAGAACTCATCACCTGTAAAGCGTCACCTTTAAGTCCGCCTTTAAAATGCAATAAAACATGATACAGTCTTTGTTAATAGTAATATATAATAATATGCACAGGAGCTGCTCTTCAGTGATTTTAATAAGACTGCTTCAAAACTGAATTAACTCATACTTATATCTAATGTCCAAAGATTCCCTCACAGTGTTTTACATAATTATTCTGTTATTCCTTCTTTATTTTTTCCTTTATAACAAATCTGAACACACCGACATGATGCACATATTTTTAGATTCATCGCGACTTGTTGTGTATTATTAAATACATTGAAATACAGTAAATGTTATTAAATCTGCCATGAAATCCTACAGAAAAAACATAAGCTTGTTGTGTGTCATTGTGACCCAGTGGTTGCTTGTCCGTCCATCCATGCTCACATTGCAAACAGGACTTTGTAACAGCAAATTCTGTGTAGTTTTACTGATGCCAAGCTGCCAAATGTAAACAAACACAAGTTAAAAATGTTCTTAGATTGCATCTCTGATTTACATCCCTCAAAATATTATATAATAAGACTTAAAGCACGATTTTAAACAAATGTATGACAAAAAAAGCTCATATTAGTGACAAAATCCATTAAAATGGAAATTTGTGTTATTTTTTGAAGGCTCATGATGTGTTTGTGTTGACGAGGTTAGAGCTGCTGGGGGTTTTGGTTTATCAGAACTTCACTAAGCACTAACTCCTGCTCTGTTTTCCCTCCTCCAGCTGTATTTACAAGACATTTTCGGCCTGAAGACGCTGGCGGCTCGTGGAGATCTGATCCTCTGCTCTGTTCCCGGTGTTGAACACGTCTTTTGGCACTCGAATGAGACTGTGTTCCACACATGTATGGAGAAGTGGCTGGTGTAGAATGAAATTCTGCTGCAGTGCACACACACATACACACATACACACACGCACACGCACAGATAAACACACATCTCACTTTATAAGCTTTTACCCTCCAGCACCTCTACAACCACTGTGTAGGATCCTGACAGAGCTTAGTGGAGGACGTCGTCTCATCTTCATCCAACAGTGATTCTAGGATTCAGTTTACTTTTACTTTCTGTCAAGGGGGTTTTTGTTGTACATTTATTTTTTTGTCTTAACAAAACTTTCTTAGGTCACTTTTAAACTAGTAGATCTACATTTGGGAAATACGTTCATTTGCTGTCTTGCTGAGAGTTAGAATTTCGATTCCACTCTCATTTCTACACAGCATATATGAATCCACAGCTCACATCCAGTCAGCTTAGCCTTACATAAAAACTGGAACTGAGGGGAAACAACAACCTCTCTTTGCCCAAAGGTGACAAAATCTGCACATTGGTATCTCTAAACTCACTAGTTAACACTTTATATCACCTTTCTTAACCTGCACAAAAGGTAAAGTGTAAAATGACCATCTACATTTTCATTTCTCAGATTGTCTCTTAATGTGGGATGCAGGTTCTTCCTGGAGTTATGTCATCTTCAAAAGGTTGCATCAACTCTGTAGATTAATTTTTGTACAGATTAAACTAACAAGATGTGCACATATTGTTCAGTGAGCTTCAAGGCAGTGGTGGGAACATTTTTTTAACCTTAGGACAGAAGCAGGTTAGCTGTTTTACCCTGTTTCCAGTTTTTATAAGCTAATACCTTCTGACTGATATTAATGTGCCGTGCATTTCCCAAAATGTTTCACTATACTATTTAATATTTATTAATCCGCATTGTTGCTAAATCCAGCACATCAGTGGGTGCTGAAAAGTTTTTACTGAAGTTTCACAGAATTACTGAAGGTTTAACTTCTTAACATTTGCCCTCCTTCATGTTGCAAAAATGATACACCCATATACATAATAGAAAAAGTTAAGAAACAACCGTTTTTCTGTGTGCACACTCTTATTCAATTTAAGGGATTGTTGCTGCTGTGATATTTGTATCTTAAAATGGTTTACACAATGTACAGTTTGCCAAATGTGATTCAAAGTGGCACGACGCCTTTCTAAAAACAGCAGCAGAATTTTCCCTCATGTTTGGTTCGTAATTGTTGAGGGGTTAAATCTGCTCTTATCTTTGACAGTCTGCAACGGAAACACAATTCACACTTTAAAGGAGCATTCTGCCAATTTAGCACTGCTTTTCCAGCGCTACCGAAAATTTAACTGCAGGGAATCAGAGAGCGACCAGAAATCTGTGAAGTGCAACAAAACATTCATTGGTTGCACCAGTGCAACTGATATTTAACAGGTTTGTCTGTGTTTCTGGGCGACCCGTCCTAGTGGGTAAATCATTTGGTTGGCCTTATTTCGCTCTTCTTAAAGTAATTTTTGGGCACACAGCAGTCAGAGCTGCTGCTTTACAGTAGCTTAGTGGAGACTAGAGGCCTCTCTGTGCTCTGCCTGTTGATGCATGTGAGGCCTTTCGGGAACATCAGTAACTTGTAGCTTCAGAAAACAGCCTGGTCAACTCCTTCCTGTGAAACTGCATGAGTTTCTGCATGCACATTGGTTGTGCTACACCACTCACCACTACGAGTAAACTCTCAGCCTGTGGGATGCACTGAGATAAAAACAGTTAACATTGTGTATTATATTTATTGTGAAGAGTATGGCCAAATTAAAATGTTCTAAAAACATTGTGTGCTGTGATGGATGCATTTAGGCACAAGGTAGCAGCAAACGAAATCGATGAGGAGTCAGAAATTAAAATAACATTTAACTCTGCTTATAATGTAGCCAAAAACGTGCTGCCTTTTACCAAGTCCCAGATCATTTTATTGAAATAGAACAGGTTAAATAACAAACAAAACATTTATCTGCATATTTATTCCTGTTGATAATAATTTACAGAATGTGGTGAGAAATTCTCAGTCGGTAGCAGAACCAACATTAAAGATAACTCTTACCATTTATTGTTAAGCACTACAAGGTCAAAAATTTGGGTGCACCTAAATTGTTAGCTGTTACATCTAAAGGAACAAGTTGGACTTATCAATGCAACCAATGGTAAAAAGTTAGTCTGGAGTCAATGTAGAAGAGGTTAAGAGTCTGAGATATCCTGACACTTACTCACAAGCCAGAGCCAGGTCCCACAAAAAATGTACTTTTTCATTCAACCTTTTTCTCTCTTTCACATTTTTGGCAATTTTATTGCTAAAAATAAAAAATCTCAAGCCCAAACTGTGTTAATCCCCAGAAGATCCCCACTGTTGTTACTTAAGGTCTCCCCTTATGTGCTCTGAAATGCAAAATTGGTGGAGTGAACCTTTAATTTGTCTGAAAATATGACTTTATTACCTTGAAGGCCACATACAGAGTGTTTATCCATGTGTGTGTCTGTGTCCGCTTGGTCACACATACCTCAATAACCCCACGCAACACAACAGTGCCTGAGCGACATTCGGTCCTCTCCTCTTCATATACAGATTCACTGCCCTGCTCATCTTATGATGCAGTCATTTCTATCTTTTTAACCCTGCGGACTCAAGTCCCGTCTTTTTTATCAGTGTCTGATCGTCATGTTTGTTGTCACTATCATGCAGTGCTTTAGAGCTTTAGTAGATTAAGCCTTAAATTTTCCCTACATGTCTCAGTGTTTCTTGTCCATTACCAAAGTGCTATGACACACTGCCTTTAGTGACGGTGCTAAAAATACCGATAGGGAGGGATGGCGACGAGCAGATGATGACTAGAGGGTGGCAGTGCTATGTTAGTGTTTACTGGTCCACCAAACTAATGTACGTGGCACTCTTTACCTCCCATCGCATTTAGAGAACTCAGGCGTTTTAGAAACCTTCTGTTCGTTCGTCTCTGTTGGAAAAGGGATATGTTTTCTTAACTCTTTGCATTTTGTTTATTGCTGTCTGTTGTACTTATAGATGTTTCTCGAAGGACGGAAAATGGAAATGTCTATTGTGTGATAAAATAACAAGGGAACTGCTACTGAATGAGTGGAGTATTGCACAGTTTAAGGAAAAAGGGAACTTTTAAAGACGGGATGGTTTTAACTGTGTTGAAGTGTTATTTTTAGTAATGTTGCATCCTTTGTTTCATGTATGCTTGCACAAATGATCTGACCTAGAACTGACTGAACTGTATAAATTTTGGATTTAAGGGACATCCTGCTCTGTTCAATTTTCTTGTCATACAAATGGTAAACATGGATACGGACACTTTTTCAAAACTAAAAACGGAAAGTACTATTTTGACAGGGTCCTACGATTTCTATAGTGTTTGTCCTGCAAATAACAAGGTGTCAAATGCTGTCAGTTCCTCAATAAAAGACAGTTTTGAACATCTGATTTTGTTTATTTTGACTGAAATGGTTTTGTCCTTGTCTAGTTAATTCAGAACACCTCAAACCTCAAAAAATAGACAAAACTAGCACAGAAGTTAACACTATAATAAAAATGAGCACTCTTTAGTGACAGATACTTTCTATAAGTTGTACTTATCTCAAATATAACACTGCAGCAAAACAAAAATGACATGTTTTCACTGAGAAACACTTCTCTGATATGATTAAATATTAATCCGTTTTTTTCCCCATGTTGCATTTTTTCATATTCATATTTGCTACTTCTTTTAGGTTCTTTAAGATCACATTGTTTTCTTAGCAAATATGCCAGACTTGGGCTGCAAGGTGGCGCAGTTGGTAGCACTGTTGCCTCACAGCAAGGTGTGGCTTGAACCTATCCCAGCTGATTTAGGGCGATGGCAGGGGACACCCTGGACAGTTCGCCTGTCTATCGCAGGGCTACACTTCGAGACAGACAACCAAGCACACTAACATAGTCGCCTACGGACAATTTAGAATCACCAATTAACCTAAACATGTTTTTGGACCTTGTGGGAGGAAGCCGGAGAACCCGGAGAGAACCCACTCTGCACGGAGAGAACATGCAACTCCGCGCAAATAGATCTTCAGGTGTCTTCACCGGGACATGAACCGGTGACCTTCTCGCTGCAACGATACTAATCACTGAAACACCTTGCAGCCCTCAATAACTTCCCCAATAGTATAATTCAAAGTTTGTTTCTGCAATCAATGCAATCAACCATTTTACAGACTTATTTTGCCAATAGAATAATACATATTTTCTCTATATTATAACCTTATTGGTGAAAACCCGGCACTGTTTCGTCAGTGCAACTACATTAACAGTTTCAGAGAATAAAAATGCTGTTCCATTTTACCCCAAAGCTGCAGTGTTGTTTAAAGAAAACTACATTTCCTATCACGCTTTGCGGCCGGAAGACTCCGAGCAGCGGACCGGATATCTGGCCACGGCGCACCGAAAAGGCCCTTTTCCGTCTCAGAGAAGTGTGGAGCAGAACGGCGGACACAAGTGAGCAAAAAAATTCACCCTTCATTTGCTTCATGTGCCTTTAAAATGTTTGCTATCGGATATTTACAAGCTTTATGGACTTACGCTGTCTAACAAATTCAAACAGAACTTCTTAGTTGTGTCCAAACGTGTTTTTATTCTCTCTATATGTTCCGTACGAGCACAACAGCGCTGCGCGTTAGCATATGGCTAGCCAGCTAGCACATGTGGATGCTGCATGTTGATGAGCCGCCTCAACAGAGGCGACATTCAGGACACTAAACCTCAAAACGTTGCGACTGTCTTAGTTTTAGCGGTACAGTTTACACTGTAGAAAATATCAGCGGTGATGAAAAATGTGTAATGACGCTGGTGTTACATTTTTTTTTTAGCTTGTTAGCTGCTATAAGTCGAGTTTGGTAATTATAACGTGATTCAGGCTTCAGCTGCGGCCTGCTGTTGAAGTGTTACTTTCTATAGCTTAACTAAGGTCTGACCTGATATTTAGATATATCTGCTGTGATTACAGCTGTAGGGCATTAACGTGCTTCATAACCAAATATAAAACTGCGTTTTGTCACCGATATATTACTGTAAAACTAACCTTAGCTTCTTGAGGGGTAAAATTGAGCAGTGACGCTACTGAGCTACATTTAATCTTAGATTAACCTCAAATCCTAATAAGTACATTTGTTTAATAAATGGTCATATTCATTCTTGAGTCAGTTCTATATTCCTAATGTTAAATAGAGATTTGGTAAATGATAAAGGCATACCATCATTATGCAATCACCTTAACAGCCTTTTGGGATATTCCTCTTTTGTAAAGATGAAGACGGAGCTGCTGTAATTGCTATCATATGACCGATTCAGAAATTTACTTTAACATTGTTGAGCATCAGAAGAACTTAAAAAGGGAATTGAGGTGCTCTGATTCCTCAAGGTGCAGGTTTTTCTCTGCAAACAAGTTTTTAGCACCCTCCAAATAGAACTGTGACAATTAGTTGTCAGCTGTTGCCCTAACCACCAACTATCGTAACTGATTAAGTTTGAGTGCATTTTTATGGACGTATGATCATAATTCTGAATTCCTGCTTCTCCAATTTGAGTATTTTCTTGTTTCCTTACTCTATTATGATAGTCATAAGAGTACCTTTTAAGTTGTGGACAAAAAAAGGGACATTTCTGGTCATCTTGAGCTTTGTTCAAAGTTAAATTAGTCATGTAAGTTCAAAAAAAAGAATTGCATGTAAAATTAGCAATTTGAATTTTAAAAAAGTTTTATTAACTAAAAAATTTTTCCTCGGTCATATTAGACATTTTTGTTAATCAAATGGTCAAAAATCAATTCAGTCGCAGTTGTATAGTTTAGTCAAATAAGGTAACACACTCATTGCCTTTTCTATGCACAGACCCATCATGTTTACATACCACTCTAAGCCAGGAAAAACTGTCTCAGCTTTTTCCTTATTTTCAAAGTAACATTTCTCTTTTTCTTTAGTGACTGAGTGGGAGACTGCCCCAGCCGTGGCTGAGACCCCAGAGATCAAGCTCTTTGGCAAGTGGAGCACTGATGATGTTCAGATCAACGACATCTCCCTGCAGGTGAGCAGAATTAAAGGGTAACTGCTGGGGGTTGTCATCATTTTGCTGTTGTAAAACGAGGCCAGAGTTACGCCTGGACACTGACATGTTGTCCTGATGTGCTAGAGTGCTTGCAGAGGAAAAGATCTCTGCTTATTCATTGGCTGTAGTCTAATGTGGCCCAGTCAATTACCGGCTCAGATACACCAATTTGTCAACTTGCTATTTTCATATAAGTGTGAACTGTGACGTTTAAAGTTATCACTTTTCTCGACAGGATTACATTGCTGTCAAAGAGAAGTACGCCAAGTACCTGCCACACTCTGGAGGACGTTATGCCGCCAAGCGTTTCCGCAAGGCCCAGTGCCCCATCGTGGAACGTCTGACCAATTCCATGATGATGCATGGCCGCAACAACGGCAAGAAGCTGATGACCGTGCGTATCGTCAAGCACGCCTTCGAGATCATCCACCTGCTGACTGGAGAGGTACTGCCACTTTATAATATATAATACAGTGTATGCCTTACTTGTTCATTTTGTCAAGGGTGTTTAAGATAATTGAACTGATCATAACTGAATCATATTTTGATAATCCACAGGAAGTTCTACGTAATTAATGAGCAGAGGTAGATTTTTGTTGGTCCTCACAGATTTTAAAACATACAGACTGTTTTCAATAAGATCCTGCACAGTAAATTACAAGGAACCTGATCTAGATGTTCTCAGAAACACAACATGCTGGCAAAAGCTGCATCGACTTCAATAACTTACAACCAAGAATATTTTTTAAGCAAAAGTACTAATACAGCAATGTTAAAAAAATGCTCACCTGCAAATAAAAGTTCTGCACTAAAAATCCATTATTGTAAATATGTGGCAATCAGATAAAGTTTAGACGGCTTTCATTAGGTTTAAAGTTGATGCATGTTAGACAAGCATTATATTGATCAGTTGTGGGTGAGTCGCTTATATTTTTCACACCCAAATGTGTTTTGTTTAAAAAATACATAATTACATGCTGCTGTTCTTTTAA
>NW_007578480.1:126083-133009 GCF_000690725.1 Stegastes partitus
GCGCTGAGCTGGAGGATTCGAATGGCTGTCCGTCAAGACACGGGACGATCCTTGTCCCAAATTAAGGCCATTAGTGGTGCTGACTGCAGCCCAATAAACATCAGACGGCATCTGCAAAGGAAGGGCTTCAAAAACAAGAAACGTCTTCAAAGGCCACGTCTTCTTCAATGCCACAAAATTGCCCGTTTGGACTTTGCAAGGGAACACCAAACATGGGACATTCAAAAGTGGAAGAAAGTTTTATTCTCTGACGGGAAAAAAATTTATCTTGATGGTCCTGATGGCTTCCAACATTACTGGCATGACAAGGAGATGCCAACTGAGATGTTTTCTACGCGGCACAGTGGAGGGGGCACCATCATTGATTGATTGAATTGAATTTATTTTTATTTTTTTAATTTCTTTATTTATTTTAAAATTGAATTTCCCTTCTGGGATGAATAAAGTATTTTTCATTTCATTTCATTTCATGATCTGGGGTGCTTTTTCCTTCAATGGAACAATGGAACTCCAGGTTGTGCAGAGGCGTCAAACAGCAGTTGGCTATGTGGATGCCCTTCGCGAAGCCATCTTCACCACTTGGAGCAACATTCCCACTAGCCTTTTGGAAACACTTGCATCAAGCATGTCAGTTTTTGACACTTTAATTTCTGTTTCAGGAGGTTTTTGTGTTTTCTTGAGCTGTGGTCTTAAACTTTTGATCAGCTGATGAACAGCCTATTTGAGTTAAATTGTACTTACTATTGTTCTCAATAAATTGCCTGTTCACAACTTTTGGTCTCTTGTTCCCATTTCTTCTTCTTTTTTCATTTTGAACCTTCCTAAGATCCAACAGTGCAAAATGCAAATTCATGCAATTTTTTTAACTGGTCTTAAGATTTTGATGAGGAGTGCAGTTTTCCCACTCAGAACTGTCTTGGCGGCATCCCACAGCATCACTGGGTTCACATCATCATTGTCCTCGACGTACGCTTCTTTTTTTTTTTTTTTTTTTTAAGTTATTTTTTTTGGACCCTGGATTATTTAGCATACTAGTATTTAATCTCCATGTTGTTGTTTTATATCCACTATCTAAGTGTAATTTTAAGTGGATGGGGGAGTGATCGGATATGTCCCTCTGACTTATTTCACATTCTTTTAACCTGTGTCAATTATACATGAATAAATAATCAATCCTTGTGTAGGCGTTATGTTGATTTGAGCAAAATGTATAACCTGGTTGTGAAAGTCTCTCCAGACATCTATCAAGCCAAAATCCTGGACTCTTCTTTTAAACCATCTTTCAGTGGTGGTGGTTTTCCTTTTTTGACTAGTCATGTCCAGCTTTGGGTTTAAAATCATGTTAAAGTCGCCTGCGCAAATCAAAACTCCAGCACTTTGGAATGCAATTAATCCAAAAAATTTTTTAAAGGACACCCTATTGCTACCTGGAGGTGCATAAACATTGAGCAAAGTCACCTCTTTATCATCTAATTTACCCTTCACCATGATGAACCTGCACTCTTTATCTTTGGTTTCTGACAAAAACTCAAAGTGGACAGAGCTTGGCACCCCTTTAGCATCCTGTTTAAACAATGAATATTAAGTGTGTCTAAAGCCCATTTTCTTTAGCTTTTCGTGCTCTTGGTTTGTTAAGTGAGTCTCTTGCCAAAATATAATTTGTGCCTTCTCTCTCTTTACCTGAGATATCATTTTACTTCTCTTGACAGGACTACTCAAGCCATTTGCATTAAGAGTGATAACCTTAAAGTCCTTGTTATGCATGTGTAGACCAGAGTTCTCTTAGACATACTCACAATCCAAAACAATAAAAACATTCCTATAAACGATGAACACAGAACGGCTCCAATAGTGAGAAAAAACAGTCAACAACTGGGCTTCCATTAAAGAGGCTGTCCGTTGACCTCTTGTATAGGGGGGTGTTACGAGACCACAGGGTGGCAGGGCCCCCTCAGGTTGTTAGTGTGGGTGACTGTCATTCAGACTCTGTAGACTGACTACCTTGTTCTTAAATAAAAATAGGCCAGTTTAAATAAGTAAATGTCCTCTATACGCTAGCAGTGATCAAACAATGTTCATAATTTGGATTAAAGGTGAAAGTAAAATAAGGAATGATTCTGGTACCTTTGTCATATACAGCTTACCATCACTACCCTGTTTCAGGCAAACAGACAAGGAAAAACAATGGGATAACAGTCCTCGTTGTCCGTTTCGGCCAGTCGGTTAAATCCACGGAGCTTGTCTCGTATCCTCTGCTGATATTCACCTCCGGCTCCGTGCTGCTTGCTCCTCACCTTCACCCAGCAGGGGCTCGGTCGCAGTGCTTCTCTCCGTCCGTCCTGACGTCTCGGTGGTATCGAGAGAATAGAAAAAAAAAAAGCTGCTGTACCGTGCTGCCACTCAGCGCGGCGCCGGAAGTAAAGTCCGGCCCCTTGCTCGTAGATACTGGGCAGCTTGGTCTGTGCTCTGATATGTGACGGTCCCTGATTCCAAGAAAACATGCATTTTAGTCATCGGTGTGTGGAATCTGATTCCCTCTTCTTTAAGAACTTTTTTGATCGATATGCATTCCCTCCTTTTTTCCCATCACATCTGTTGCGTGGTCGTGGTCAAAGAACACCCTTTTCCCGTCCAGGGTGATCCTCTTCCTCCATGCCACGCTGATGGTCTGCTCCTCGGTGGTGTATTTCAGGAACCTCACAACCGTCGATCTTGGAGAGCCGTCTCAGCGGGTTTAGGTCTGGCTGCTCTGTGTGCGCGTTCAATACCAAGTTCGTTCAGGCCAGTGCTCTCACCCAGTTCAGTTTTTATGAAGTTCTCCACAAAGCGAAGCGATCTATGGTATCAGCTCCCTCCTTGATACCATAGATCCAAATACTGTTGCGACGTGAGTGTCCCTGTAGCTTAGTAATTTTTGACTTCAGTTCCAGCTGGGTTTTCTGCATCTCGATTAACATCTCCTGCACCTCCGCACCAAATGTTTCCACCTCACCGATGCGCTGCTCGGCGTTGCTAGTTTCTTTAAAGTTTCCTCCAACTTCCGGTTTATATCTGTTAACTGTTTGGAAATACTATTTTGTAGTTCGGACATGGCTTTAACCATGGTTTCGTTTATTGTGTCGCGGATGGAGGCTAATGAAAAAAAATACTTTATTCATCCCAGAAGGGAAATTCAATAATGTGACCGCATCTGCTAGCATAGCCTCGTCGCTACAGCCTGCATCTTCTGTGTCGACGTCTCTTTTTTTTAACTTCTTAATGCCATACTACGACCCGTTTCTTCTCCCTCTGACATTGTTATTTACCGAAAACCACGTTGATTGTAAATCTCTTGGATTGAAGGGGATTAATAACAGTTCAGTAAGGAGCTGAAACTTTAGGCCGCTGTCTTAATTGTCGCGCCACCGGAAGTCGGAGTTACAGTGTTTTAATGTACTTCAACACACATCTGTTTTCTGAAACAACTACATACACTAAGCTGCCACTATATCAATACACCAACCTAAAATAAATGCCGTCTAACAATCCTGCAAGAATGTCACCTTAAGGAAGATTAGAATTTGTCATGTGTGGCTGCAGCTTGTGGCTCTCATTGGAATACACAGAAAACTGCAAAGATCACATTACAATCTTTATGAAGGAAAAAAAAAACTACAGCATGACTGTCATTAAACTACATTAGTTTTTGCTTTGTGTACATAAACTGCCAGTTTGAGTGAGTTACACAGGAACAAGACAATATCAAAAGTTTTAACTCTATACTTGCTACAAATACATTTTAATGTAAAATTAACTCTGAATTTCTACATTTAGCAGCTAGATGTCCTGTAATTGTCACTAAATACTTCAGTACTGAAATGAATATGGACTGGAAGGTGGTTCAGTGGTTAGCACTGTTGCCTCACAGCTAGAAGACCCCTGGTTCACGCCCCGGTTAGGGTGCTTGGGATCTTTCTGCGTGGAGTTTGCATGTTCTCCCCATGCAGCGTGGGTTTTCTCCGGGTTCTCTGACTTCTTCCCACACAGTCCAAAAACATGTTGAGGTTAATTGGTGATTCTAAATTATCCATAGGTGAGTATGTGAGTGTGCTTGGTTGTCTGTCTCTAAGTGTCGCCTTGTGATAGACTGGTGACCTGTCCAGGGTGTCCCCTGTCTTCGCCCTAAGTCAGCTGGGATAGGCTCCAGCCCCCCTGTGACCCTAGTGAAGAGTAAGTGGTGTATAGGTAATGGATGGATGGATGGATGGATGGGAGGAAATGAATATCAACATGTTGCATTATGGACATGAAGGGGCACCACAGGGCGTCTCCAAGGCTGTAGTGATATGTAAAGTTTCCTTCTGTCTGTCATTAGCAGTAATGTCGGGTTTGCAGTGTAGGTGGCTGTAGTGATTCCATTTTGTGCTACTTTTATGGGTCCAAATTGCATTAAAATGAACTGATTATACCACTAGAAATTAAGAGTTACAGATTAATTCCAGTACAAGAAAAGGATCATTATTTAGAATTGCAAACCACATTTTTCTTTCATACTTTGGCCCAAACAATTGGGTTAAGTGTGCAGAAGCTTTGGCATTAATGTAACTTGTCAGATTATTTTAGCGCAGTGGTCAATTGAAACAGTGGGAAGCTACAGTTGGATTAGTGGTTTCATTTGTGAGGAAACTGTTGGTGCAGCAGGGGGAGCTGCTGTGCCAACAATCAAACTGTCTCGTACAAATACCATCTGTCGGTGTCTCCTCCAACAATAAATACACAACTTAACAGAGTGCAAAGTGTTTTAGAGGCTCCACCTTCATTTTCAGAAATGTGTGTGCTTTCTGTTGATGAGGAGGCAGAGGGAGGACAGCGACGCTCCCAGTTTGGAGGCTTCGCTGCAGGCTGTCGGCAGGAGGGTGTAGTCCTGCAGTTTCTGGAAGGCCTGTAGAGAGGACAGAAAAACAGCTCACTCATCACCTCTGGCCACACTGGACACACTTGACGGGCTAATAAAGGGAAGGAAAAAGTGCTTCAGTGTTTGGAAATCAGCACAACAACCACTCCTTTGATGACTCATGGGTGTCAGTTCTGTTTCCACAGAAGCATTTGTACTGGACAATCAGGATTTTTCTCTCAAAACAGAAAAGTCAGGGAATTTCTTATCACAAGCCTGATTTTCTAATTAAGCTAATGATTATTCCTGTTGTTGTCACCATTTTTTCAGTTCTATTATGACCCCGAAAAGTTGCACATAAATTATAATTGCTAGTGCATTTGTATTTTTCCTCACAGTATTAATTTTAAAGAAGATTAAATTTGATTGTTTCTGCATCATTGAAAAAGGAAAGACGAGCAGCACAACCAGGGTTTTTCCTGCCTCACAATGGGCCTCTGTGGCGTGACGATGAATGGCAGCAAGCATGATCCGTTAGCGTACACTACAGGCATTGAGGTGCTGTTACCTTATTTGACTGCAACCTATGCATTTTGTTATTTTCTGTCTATTATACTTCAGTAGGGAACCTCTAATTAACTAAAATTGGTGAAAAAATGTTGAAAACCTCATTGGGGAACCCAAAAAGTTCTCAATGCAGGAGCATTTCTGATGTATTGTTCAAACTGGAAACACACTAGAAGTGTGACAAAGTACTCGAACCGAACTATATGCATACCAAACTCTGTCCACATACATTTTTGAGTGTGTGGCTGAAAGACACTATTGTCCCACAATAAAATGGAAAATTTTTATTTTGTTATTTTTATGTGGCGGCTGCAGGGTGGNCTTATCTGTGCTGCTGAATAATAGTCTATGAGATTCGGTAAGCCCATCCCTCCACCGTGTTTCAACAGCTGCAGAGTTTTGTAACTCACTCTCAGGGCTTTGCTGTTCCAGATGAACCGAGAGATCACCTTGTCCCATTCTCTAAATTGATTGTCTGAGATATGAATGGGTAAGGATTGAAACAGGTAAAGTAACCTGGGCAAAATATTTGTTTTTATCACCATTATTCTGTTACCCAAGTCCAGGGGCAGAGAGGTCCATCTGTCAAAGTCCTCTCCCATGAGTGTATTAATACGTGTATAATTTTCGGCATACAGCTGAGATATGTCTCTTGTTAATGTCACACCTAAATATTTAATGGACACATAGTCCTGATTAAACTTATACTTATTTTTAAGATCTGGTGATGGAGTAAAGTTGAACACTAAGGCTTATGTCTTATCAATATTGAGAATATAGCCTGATAAGGCTCTATATGTCTGCAACATATCCATTAATCTAGGAACTCCAGAATCCAGGTTTCTACTGATCTCTTTTGACAAAAAAAACCCCGAAAAAAACAAATCAGAAGGTAACAACACAGCATGGAGTGAGCTGTGCTTAGTTTCCTATTGTCAAACTGGCAGGAAGTCCTTTTTTTCATATAAATAATACTAAAAACACAAACATCTCACTCGCACGAGAACTGTCACAAGAGTCTCTAAAAAACTAGGAGACACATACAGTACATAGCGTAGCCTGCATACATACAAATATACATATACGCATGCAGGCATATTTTGTACTCTGTCTCTCTCATTACGATACCTTCTAGATCTAGGTCTTGTCTAATGGCTTGAGCGAGCAGCTCAATAAATAGATTGAAGAGCGACGGGCTGGCCGGGCAACCCTGGCGACAGCCGTGTCGTAGGTGTTCTGGAGAGACCTTCATTTACTTTGATTCTGGCCGTAGGGGATGTATATTATGTTCTGATGCTATTAATAAACTTCTCATGGAAACCAAAATTTTCCATAACTTTATAGAGGAACTGCCACCCCACTGAGTCGAAGACTTTTTCTGCATCCATACTTAGTAAAATTGCTCCAAGTTTTTCCTTTTTTATATATTCAATTACACTACTCACAATAAGTTAGGGATATTGTGAGAGACTCAGTGGATTTCATA
>NW_007578480.1:133309-139318 GCF_000690725.1 Stegastes partitus
CCGTTGTCCTGGTGTGCTAGAGTGCTCGCAGAGGAAATGTCTTTGCTTATTCATTGGCTGTAGTCTGCTGTGGCCCAGTCAATCACCGACTCAGATACATTTCACCGCTGACCTGTTGATTATTAACTTGAGCCTGTCTTACCCCACTAACATTCTGCTCTCTGCTTCATCTTGTAGGCCATCTGGCTGCTGTGCACAGGAGCAAGAGAAGCTGCTTTCAGGAACATCAAGACGATTGCAGAGTGCCTGGCTGATGAGTTGATCAATGCAGCTAAGGTAACAATTAATTCACTTACTGATGACTTTAAATATTGTATTACAGCCTCCCAGTGCTTATATTGTAATTACCTTGTCAGGGGTCAGAGCTGAAGCATAAGTAGACCTTTCGGTACAGAAGAGTAAACACGGGTGGTGTAATGGATAAACTCATGAATTACTGGGACACTTCCAGAGACGGATGTTTTGTTGCTGTGAATTATCTGATGTGGCTGTGTATTAAACTCAACTTTCTCTGTCTTCCAGGGTTCCTCTAACTCTTACGCCATCAAGAAGAAGGACGAGTTGGAGAGAGTTGCCAAGTCCAACCGTTAAACATGTTTGCTGTCTAACAAAACAAATAAATGTGGAGGAATTTCTGTTGGAGTTGCAGTCTTGTTGCTGTTTTTTTTATATACTTTATTTTTCAAATAACTTTTTTTTTTTAACAGACAGTAACTAAACAAAATACAAGACACACAGTAACAAGCATAAAACAATATTGTGAACACCAGTGATTGTGTGGATGAGAGCACAGTGTGGAACTATATGGTAAGAATATTGTTTTCAGAAACAAAGCAGGTTATCGCCTCTTGCTGTGAGATGCGTGTCCCATTTTTCCCAGAGAGCATCATATTGATCTTTTTGGAGTGTCAAACTGAAAGTCATGTGTTCCATACACTGGATGTTTGTGATTATTGCTGTCCATTGGTCAATAGTAGGAGGTTCCCTGCAGAACCATCACCTTGTTATAGCCTTTTTGCTCGCTGCCATAAAGATTTTTAGGAGATATCGGTCACTTTTAGGTAAGCTGAGGTCAATGTCCCCCAAGTAAAATGACATACAAGTGAATTTGGTATCATAACAAGGACTTCCCTGACAGCACTGTGAACAGAAGGGTTTAAGAATGGGGCATCCCCAGAATACTTGTGTATGATCTGCTTCACAATGTCCACATCCTCTCCAGCATTTGGGTTGTGACCCAGTCTGTCTGAACTTTTGTTTTGGAGTTATTTTTCCATGAGAAGTCCCTCCATGTTTGTGAAGCAGTAGTTGTGATTTGTGTGTTAATTTGTTTGTCCATTTCTCAGGGGTAATTATAGTCCCTAATTCTTTTTTCCATTTTGCCTTTACATAAGTTGTTGACTAGCCTCTTAATTCGACTATGTACCTGTATAACTCTCCGATAATCTTTCTGGACAATCTTGTATTGTAGGCCCTGATGAACATTTGTGTTATACCCGATAGGTTTCTTGGTAAGAGTCCTTCAACATTTTTATCACAATAGTGACGGAGTTGGAGATACCTGTAAAAATCCTGTTGAGCAAAGCCATATCTGTCTGACATGGTTTTAAAATCTGAAAGTTCCCTGTTATTGATCACCAGGAACAATGCTGTGAGACCTTGTCTCTGCCACTGGGTGAACCCTCCACCCTCCACAGCAGGCTTAAAGTCTGGGTCATATATTGGCCACATTAAGATTCTGATTTCTTTCTGGATGTTAAGTTGTTTTACTATACTGGAACAGATGTCTATAGAAAACCTAACCCACTGGCTCTGAATATTGTATTGTTTGGCAGTTAGTGAATATCCTAGCAGGCTTTGCAGAGGCCTATCTAGCAGTGAGAGCTCCATGGCTTTCCATTTTGAAANCCAGATGGCATCAGCTCAAGGCTCCTCAAGTCCTGCGCTAGGCAACTGTGCGGGATTGTGGAGCACTTGTTCAACCTGAGCCTGAGGCTGCAAAAGGTGCCACTGCTGTGAAAGACATCCTGCGTGGTACCGGTGCCCAAGTCATCTCGGCCCAGTGACTTCAATCACTATCGACCGGTGGCCCTGACATCCCACCTGGCAAAGACCCTGGAGAGGCTGGTCCTCCACCACCTGCGCTCCTGGTGAGCTCTTCGGCAGACCCACTGCAGTTTGCCAACCAGTCGAGCATTGGAGTTGAGGACGCCGTCATCTTCCTCACACAGAGATCCCTGTCTCACCTGGAGAGGCCTGGAAGCACTGTGATAATCATGTTCTATGACTTCTCCAGCGCTTTCAACATCATCCAACCAGAACTCCTGAGGGACAAACTGGAGCACACAGGAGTGTGCCACCAGCTGACATCATGGCTCCTGGACGTCCTCACCAACAGGCCACAGTTTGTGAGGACACAAGGCTGTGTGTCTGAGACGGTGATCTGCAGCACAGGGGCGCCTCAAGGGACTGTTCTGGCTCCTCTCCTGTTCACCATTTACACAGCTGACTTCACCCACTACTCATCAAACTGCCACCTGCAAAAGTTCTCGGATGACTCTGCCATCGTCGGTCTCATCAACAATGGAGACGAGAAGGAGTACCGAGAACTAAACCAGAACTTTGTGGCCTGGTGCCAGCAAAACGGCCTCCGGATTAATGCCGGAAGAACCAAAGAACTGGTGGTTGACTTTCGCCGGCACAAAATCACCCCTCCCTCGCCGGTGAACATCCAGGGAATGGACATTGAGATAGTGGACTCTTACCTGGGTGTTCACCTGAGCAAAAACCTGGACTGGACCGTTAACACTCGGGCTCTGTACAAAAAAGGTCAGAGCAGACTCCACCTGCTGCGCAGACTGAGGTCCTTCGGGGTGCGACACCTGCACGTAAACTTTTGCATATCAAGGTAAGACAGCATTATCTTTATATCCTTTCATAAGCTAGGCATATGAAACCGTAATTATTACAAGAAAAAAACAAACAAGCAAACAGNGTGCCATATGGATTTGGTATACAGCATATGATTACACTGGTCAACATCCATTTTGGTGTCAAATTTTTTTGAGCTGATTTTGACAATTGCAATGTACTGAATTCAATAAGGTCAATGAAGTCAAAATTTTGATTTGTCGCCACATGCAATTCACTTGTATCTACATTTACAAATGTTTATGCTCATCAACTTTTGGATCATTTAGGATTAGACAATGACATTTTTCCTCTAAAATCCGATTCCATATGAGAAATACTAAAATAAATCAATTGCTAATACCAAAAAATGTAATCGCTTTAGTGGCAAAATCTATTTTTTTTAACTTGAGTTGGCAAAAAAACCTGACCTGATACAGAAAAGGATATGTCATTTTTGGATTTAGCATTGCAAAAATGTCCTAAATCAGTTTTAAAAAATCGTAACTATTTATGGGGAAATTAAGGGAGTGGTGTTTGTATTCTTTTTCCCCCCTTTTTGCTGTGTACAGCAGTTTGTGTTACATTTTATTTGATGAAAAGTGATATACAAGTTAGGTCTAATCGATATTTTTGCACAGGATTCTATTACAAATAAACAGCTCCAAACTAACTGTAATTAAAATTAGCTAAATATACTTTTTTGCAAGTTTTTCTTTAACAAACCCTCAGTCTTTCTTGAACAGCTCAACACTGACTTTACTGAATACAAGTTTGACTATTTCACTTGTGATTTTACATAAATCTGAGTTAAACCTGATAAATAATGCAGCAGTATTAGAAAATACAGTCAATATTGCAATATAGTCCTGCCACAGTCAAAAGTCAACTTTCAACTCACTATAGTGAACAATGAATGCCTGAGGATGTAATATTTTCCAGTTATCTGAGCTTCTGTCCTGCCTCCTCCTTGCATTGTTAACAGGTCAACTATGAAGGGTTGAGAGAGACAACAGCTTCCGAAGACATTTCCTGGAGCCAGAAAGACATCAGTCACCTAATACGAGAGTTTGCAGAGTGAAAACTGTGTTAAAAGATGTTTCTGTTAGGATCTATCTGCTCAGATTTGTGTCAGCTTTAGAGATTCATCTGTTGGCCTGTTAATCCAGGTGTGTGTCAGAGTCCCTGCTTCTTTGGATCGATGAGAAAGTTCAAAAATAAATGTATCATCATGATTTAAGACACACATCAGTTTTTGTGCTATTTTTAGAAAATGGAAGGCTCTGACTTCCAGGAGGTGAATGAAAGGAGAGCAGACAGTAGTAACATCTGACTTAGCACATAAGCACATTAATAGGTTTAGACCGTCTTTAGGCATTAAAGGTTCAATCCGCTGATTATACACAGGAAGTTCACTTAACTCATCACGGGGAGAACACCTCAGCCTGTAAAAGCACAGACTTTCCCTGTCATTATGAGAATCGTTTAATGCAACACCTATGCAGAAAGCACAGAAAAACTGCACAAGTACTATGGAGAGAAAAGATCCTGCACTGACAGAGAAATAGTTTGAAGAGTTTCAGTCAGGATTTAGAATGCATCATAGGACAGAGACAGCACTGGTGAAGGTCACTAATGATCTTCTTATAGCTTCAGACAGTGGACGAGTTTCTATACTTGTTCTGCTGGATCTCAGTGCTACATTTGATACAGTGGATTGCAGCATCTTATTACAGAGACTGGAATGTTTAACTCGGCTTAAAGGAACTGCACTAAATTGGTTTAAATCATATTTATCAGACAGATTCCAGTTTGTTCATGTTAATGATGATTCTTCCACCCACAGCAGAGTAAGTTATGGAGTTCCACAGGGTTCTGTGTTAGGACCTATATCATTTACCTTGTACATGCGCCCCTTAGGCAATATTATTAGGAAACACTGCATAAATTTCCACTGTTATGCAGACGACACCTAGTTATATTTATTTATGAAGCCAAATGAAACCATCAGTTGGTGACTCCAGACATGTCTGAAGGACAGAAAGGCCTAGATGACCTGTAAGTTCCTTCATTTAAATTCAGACAAAACTGAAGTTATCGTATTTGGCCCCAAACACCTCAGAAACGCACTATTGAACCAGATAGCTACTCTAGATGGCATTGCCTTGGCCTCCAGTTCTACTGGAAATAACCTTGGAGTTATTTTTGACCAGGACATGTCGTTCAATAGCCATACAAAGCAAGTTTGTAGGACAGTCTTCTTTCATCTACGTAATATTGCAAAAATCAGGAATATCCTGTCTCAGAGTGATGCTGAGAAAATGGTCCATGTATTTATAACTTCTAGACTGGACTACTGTAATTTCTTATTATCAGGATGTCCCAATAACTCTTTCAAAAACCTTCAGCTGATCCAAAATGCTGCATCCAGGGTTCTAACGTGAACCAGTAAGAGAGATCATATTTCTCCTGTGTTAGCTTCTCTTTTTGTGGCTCCCTGTAAAATCCAGGATAGAATTTAAAATCCTGCTTTTTAACATATAAAACTCTCAATGACCGAGCTCCTTTTTACCTTAAAAACCTTACTGTACCGTATCATCCTAACAGAGCCCTTCGCTCGCAGACTGCAGGTCTACTTGTGGTTCCCAGAGTTTCCAGAAGTAGAATGGGAGCCTTCAGTTATCAGGCTACTCTCTTGTGGAATCAGCTCCCAGTTTTGGTTCGGGAGGCAGACACCCTCCTTGCTTTTAAGATTAGGCGCAAAACTTTCCTCTTTGATAAAGCTTATAGTTAGGGCTGCTCAGGATCACCTGAACTCTCTCTTAGTTATGCTGCTATAGCTTTAGATTGCTGGGGGATTCCCATGATGCACTGAGCTCCTCTCCTCTCCTCTCCTCTCCTCTCTCTTCCTTCCATACAGTTATAACCACCATTACAGATCAGTAACTCAGCGTCCCCCCCCCATTCTCCTCTCCCCCTACTCAACCAGCCCTGCTGCAATCTCCTCCCCCGACTGGAACAACGGCTGCCCCAAGGACTCACACCCCAACCCCCCTCCCTGCTGCTCCTCCACAACCCCCCAGCCCACTCACCACCCCC
>NW_007578480.1:141035-144631 GCF_000690725.1 Stegastes partitus
TTCCCTGTCCCATCTGCTGGGACTCCACAACCAGGCCCATCAGCAGCATCGTCTGGGCAGACTGCTCGGAAGCCTTCTTTGACTTTGGCATTGGTAAATATTTAGGATGTTACAGGTACTTGTGATGTAAAGAATATTTTGAGAAATTTTTTTTTAAGGAAACACTTAACATTAAGTTTTTTTTTTGTTTTTGTTTTTTTTTTGCAGTCCCACAAGTCCCTGCACCAATAGTGACTGCACCTGCTGGCCCTTTTCCTATTACTCCTACAGGCCCTGTTCCTTCTCCTCCACCTACTCGCAGGGTTTACAACCGGACTGTGGAAAAAAACAAATGGTCAGTTCCACCAGCCCCCACCAAAGAAAGTGGGCACAGCCAGCATTATGGTCACATATACTGCTCACAGAATGCTGGTTTGCCACTTGATCAGTGGAAGGAAGAGATGCGCCAGAAGAGGGCCAACCAGTAATGGATTCTGTGTCCTTACCTAAAATTTTAAATAGTTTGAAACAGGGCTGCAAAAATGTTGTTTCAGCATTGCATGTTGGTTTTAGTATTTCTCTGTAGACCTTGTTGCTGAAGACAGCTTTTCAAAGATGTTCTAATGGTTTTATATCATATTGTTGTACATAGCTGTGTTAAATAGCTTGTAACCCTGTTGTACATAAGTAACTGTATTTCTTTGTGTGATACCAAAATAATCTGTATTTTTTGCAATAAATCTGGCCTTTATTTCTGCAGCAGTGCTTTTGGATTGTTTTTCACAGAAATATCTGTATAAGAATGGTCAAATAGACACAGACCACAGTCAAGCTAAAATGACATGAAGAACATGTATTCAAAACCATTTCATAATTGATCAAATTGGCCTTGTTATTTGTAAGAATATCAACATAAATAGATAAGCTTAAAAAACAAGAAGTCCTGATACAGTTTGGTCAATAACACACAAGTAAAAGCTGGTTTTGTGTGGGTCTGACCAGTCAGCAATACATTTACAATAGGCCACTCATATTTTTGTGGCAAAGATAGTTGTGTCTTAAAGTTTAACAACAGCTGGTTAAAATTTCTGATAGAATATATACGTTACCAGTTGGGATCGAACTGGCGACCTTTGTAGTCAGAGCTTCCCCCACCGTCACCCAGTAAAGTTTCACATTTTGCCTAAATTATTGAAATTTAGGGAAGAAATTGCATTCGAGTGGATCAGAAAGGTTGCAAGGTTGAAAGAACCCTTCAGCTCTCCTCTTCTTCTCATTTTTTTCCTTTTTCTCCTCCTTTTTCTCTCTCCCCCTTCTTCTCCTTCTTTTCGCCCCTTCCCCCCCCCTAGAAAGACTATTGTTAACCAGCTTGACCGCAGGAAGGCCTCCTAAGGACTTTGTATTACTCCGTGGTGGCGTCAGCCATTTTTTATGGTGTGGTCTGCTGGAGCAGCAGCATCACGGCAGCCGAGAGAAAGAGTCTCAACAAGCTGGTGAAGAAGGCCAGCTCCTTCCTGGGCTGCAGTCTCGATCCTGTGAAAGTGGTAGGTGACAGGAGGATGATGACAAAGCTGTCATCGTACTTGGACAATACCTCCCACCCTCTACATGGGACTGTAAAAGCCCTGGAAAGTTCAATCAGTGCCAGGCTTCTTCATCCACGCTGTTCCAAAGAGAGGTACTGCAGGTCCTTCCTCCCCTCTGCTGAGAGACTCTACAACCAGCTGTGCTCCCAGTAGATCCTCTCATCATGTATGTAAGTATAGATTTGCATTTGCACTACTTATTGTCATTATTAGGGTCCGAGCACCCAAAGAGGGTGCGAAGACCCTATTGGAACTGCTCGACTTTTTATTATTATTCCATCGAAAGAAACGCGTTTTTGAGGTCCACAGCGTACTCACACACTCACCAAACTCGCCACACACACCAGACCCGGCGAAAAATTTTATAATTAGGGGAAAATACTCACCTCAATAGCAAAATGGCTCAATAGCGCCCCCTACAAAGTTACAAAAAATGGGCCCCCGAACACACTTTCTCGTAGAGCCACGAAATTCGGTACACACATGTAACAACTCGAGACGTACAAAAAAGCCTCAAGAACACATACCCGAAACGCAACAGGAAGTCGGCCATTTTGAAAAAAATGGCCGATTTTCAAAATTTGCCTCCTCTACAGGGTAAGTCGTAGACACCTGAAATTTGGCCAGCACAAAGCACACGACGTGATGATTAAAAGTTATCAAAACGCTCCGCAAAAGTCGCCCGGTTTAGAAATGGCGGCCCGTCCAAAATTGATCAATGGCCATTTTGTCCATTTTTTTGGTGTTTTTGCCAGTCAACGGAGTGCCGTCGGAAGGCCGTTACATCTACACCTACAAGATTCGGTGGACACGTGAAGCAGGTGGGGACGCACAAAAAAGTCAATTGGCCCCAAGCCCTAAACCCAACAGGAAGTCGGCCATTTTGAAAAAACCATGGTCAGAATTTTGCGATTTTTGCTCATTTTTGCCCCTTTTTGGCCATTTTCAAAATCTATCTCCTCCTAGGGGGTAAGTTGTACACACATGAAATTTGGCCAGCACAAACAAAATGACGTGGTGATTAAAAGCAATCAAAACGCTACGCAAAAGTCTGACAGTTTAGAAATGGCGGCTCGTACAATATCGCCAATAAGCCATAAAACGCCACACAATGGGACGTGCTGTGTAACTAGCCTGTACGTGCTCCGATCGGCCTGAAACTTTACACGCGTGCTCCAACTCACAGCCTCAGCGCTTTAAAGACATGTGCACACCGACTGGCTCAGTCGCACTCCAGCGAGAAGCGAGGACCCGACCAATGCCGCTTGCGGCTTTAATTATTATTATTATTATTATTATTTTACCAACTTTTGAAACGCCATTTTTAGGGCCTTAACATGCATGAAAACTCACTGAAATCGCCACACGCACCAGGACTGGCNGTACTGTCCCAGTAATAATCTTACAGTCCTTTCATGGCAGCGGCGCTGAGCGGCACAACAGCGGTTTTATGATTCATATGTTATGGGGCTGCATACTACCGCCAGCATTAATATGGTCACTGCTTGTGTATGAATATCGTCGCGAAGATTGTCAGTCATTCATCTTTCGTTATGTTATTTAACTACTTCATGTGTACGGTGGTGCCTTCACATGATTTTAAAAAATACAGTTAAGTTTACAGCAACATAAGTGTTTTTTTTTTTTATTTACAGTCATGAGAAGGCATGAGCTGCAGTTACTTTAACAGTATTTTTCTACTGTAACTTTTTAATGCTGTCATATTAGTATAGGATATAAATGAAATGTGTGCTTTTTTTTCTTTTTTTAGCTCATGCACCTATGAATAATAACGACACCGATATAATACATATTAGTATATTAGTATACATATTAGTTAGAAGTTCTGGCTGGTCCATTTGGTGTAATTTGTGCTTTTCTTCTCTGTTGATGGTAGATGGCTTCCAAACAGAAGACACACAGAGCTATGGGAGATGAGGAGTGGGTTTGCTGCTTCTGGGGTTTGGCCCTCTGAGGCAGGAAACAGACCAGCACCACGCACAAAAAGTGGCATGACCTGTACCTGAAGGT
>NW_007578480.1:145186-146650 GCF_000690725.1 Stegastes partitus
GGATCACAGTCCCGCCCGGAGCAGGTTTGCGCCACACCCCGCCGTGCACGAAGGCCGACAAGCGTAGGGCTTTAATGTTCTTTGTTTTCAGTCCATTTATAACGAGTCTTTTGAAGTTCATCAGCACTAAAAGTGTTTGATCAGCCAAGTATAGTCAGCAGGAAATTGCGACAGCTTCTGTTTTGCTCTCCAGAGGAAAGAAATTAAAGACAAGCAAGAAAGAAAACGGCTGTCAAAGATGGTGAGATTCAGGTTTATGGGATGGTGATGTTTAAAAGAATCTAAAAATGAGAAAATCGTGTCTTTAATTGTAGCGATTTAGCCAAGCTTCCTAAGTCTGTCTCCCAACTCCAAAGTAATAAAACATGGAGACAAAAAACTAAAACATGCTCCAACGATCCTTTAGAATGGACAAACAGAGGTTCTTTGTGAATCTGCTTAGTCATACTCACAGAAACACTGTCAGGACATTCCTCTGCAGGCCTGTGCAGCAGGAAGTCCCGTTTAGACGGACCTTTGATGTAGATGCAGTTTGCTGCTGATTCCTCCGGGACACTGAGCACTTCGTAGTGGTGATCAGTCAGCTGTTCCATCATCTGGAGACAAACAGACACACACCCAGACACACAGGCAACACCGCTGCCATTAATAACAAGACAATAGGAGTCAAGGAGATGTGTAATGTGTTCATGTAAGCAGAGAGGGAGAGATTATGAATTTATGACTGATGAGATAATGCAAAAAGTATTGAATGGTAATAGATGCCTGATCCTAACCAACCTAATTATTTCCAAGTGTTACATAGCCATGTAACACTTGGAAATAGTCCCATCTTATTTAACTGCTTGTGAACTGGTTTGGAGTGATGAGGGGAAACGAAGAGTCGCACAACATCATGTGTTATTTTGGAGCATTTTTACACTTCGTTTTTAACTATGACCACAAGTTAAGACAGAAATCAGCTGCCTGGAACATCCATCAGTACGCTGCAAGCCAAGTCAGAGGTGTTGATCAAAGTGCTTTCCAACAAAAACAAAAACAAACAGAAACGCGTTTGTTTGTAACGAAGAATATATAATAAAAATAATAAGAATAAACCCTAGCAATTCCAATAGGGTCTTCGCACCCTTTTTGGGTGCTCGGACCCTAATTAAAGCCGCAAGCAGCATTGGATGGGTCCTCGCTGTATGATTGTCGGCCGTCGCGCACATTGGGTTGTGGCGCAAACGTGCTCCTGGTGGGACTCTGATCCGTCGTGTCGAGTTTGGGGCAGATCAGAGCATGTGCGACCTAGTTACGAGCCACTTCCTGTTTAGTGGCGAGCCATGGCGGCATGCGTGGCGTACTGGTAACACACTCTGGCTGAGACTCGAATCACGCATGTAAAGTTTCAGGCTGATCAGACCACACACAGGCTAGTTACAGAGCACGTCCCATTTAATAGCGTTCTGGTGAAATTCTACA